>NC_026006.2:64894542-65145463 GCF_000442705.2 Elaeis guineensis | reverse complement strand
CTCTTCTTAGTAGTAATTTTTTTTTGTGGTGACTATCTAGAGTTGTCATTAATACTGTGCTTTTTTGTGATGACGATTCAAAGTTGTCATTAATATTAAATTTTTTTTTGGCACAATTCTTCTTACCACAAAATGTCTTGTATTATTGATGATAATATGCATTGTTTCCAAAAAACTACCACTAATATCTTGTTCTTTTTAGCATATAAAAGAATTTTGATGCCAAAATCACTTTTAGTGGTGAATATGAGATATCATGAATATAATAATATTTTTTTTAATATTGTAGTTATTAGTGGTGATAAAATTCTACTTTCACAAGTATCATGAGTATTTGTAGCTATATATATGCATCATTGCTAATTCTAAGAATATTGGTGGTGGATTTATTTGTTCGCCACTGATATAATGCTCAAAAGTAGTTTGTTCTCTATCTTAAAATGTAGAATGAATTAATATGAAAGTATTAGTATTAATTATCGTTTCTTTAGATAGTAATGTGATTTTCTTTGATTATAAAAATCTATAAAAAAGAAAATTTATTTTCACATCGATAATTATTATTTTGAACTGATATAAAAATATTTATAAATTATAGATATATTTAAAAATTTTAAATAACTTCTTTTTTAAGGATAGATTATATGTTCTCTTATATTGATTGGTGCAAACTTTTTCATTTGGTATGGTTAGTATGATTACTAATGATGCTGCAGAGGGGGCAACCAATAAGTAATATGATCAATTAGTCTATGTGAAGCATTATAAGAGCTAGTAGATTCGCGGCAAAGTCTTTAATAAGCAAGTAATTCATTTATTCTATGATTTTTTTATTTGATTTGCTGATGACATTTTTGATCTATAGCTATTTGAATAGGGAGTTTTTGATATGTGTAAGCTAATCTAGAAAGATGAACTGACTTGTTACAAATACGTGACAGTACCACTTATGCATATACCTTAATGATGGATGAATTTTTTTAGGCTCATCACACCAATTTATTTCCATGGCAATATAGTTTTAATAGCATGCACACAAAAATATAGTATACAGTAAATATATCCATAGTAACCATACAGAGTATCCTTTTTTTATTGAAAAAATCAATTCCCATATGCTTTTGATGACCGGTGGTTTGATTTCATAGAGGTTTATGGCTGGAAAGAGTCCTATTAAGTTTGGAAATCCACAAATCCATGATCCTCCAATCTTCCTCTTGAATCAAAAAAAGGAAAAAAGTCATGAAGGACAAAAAAAATCATGATTCTTTGTTCCTCTGGTCGAATAAAAAAAAAAAAAACAATTCCCAACTACCTCTTTGTATTTGTGCTCAAAATCTCCATTCTTGTCTCCGTGGAAACCCTCTTCATGCTCACCCCCTAACCATGATCCTCCTTGTGCTATTAGCTTCTCCAGCGCCTCAACCCACCCCTTCTCCTCCCCTATTTGAGGAAGAACGTTTAGCGAATGGTGGATCGTGAATGCTGAAGCAGCTCCTTGTGAGTTCCTCTTTTCTCTCTCAATAGAAACTTTTCATGATTTCTTTGTTGAATTTGATGGGATCGGCCAGAGAATGGCTACATGATTTCATTGGTGTACACTATAAAATTAGCATTTTAACATCAATTGGACTTGTTGCGGCCAATCGCCTCGTCGCCCGATCACCGGGAAGCGTGCACCTGCAAAAGGAAGTCCGCACTGACCGGGGCGGCTCCGGTGGGGACCCTCCGACGGTCAAGTCAGAGAGGTGACTGGGCAACAGTGAAATGCAGACAGAGAGCTCTGAGAGGGAAGAGAGAGAGAGAGGGGCGAGCCTGCGTATGTGGGAGAGACGGGCGGATCGATCCCTTGCACTGTTGCCCTCCCCGGTATATATAGTGGAGCACGGTATGGCGCCACATTAATGGCGCGGACAAGTGAGGAACTGTCAACTCACTGTAGGCTGTCAGAGCCGCCGTGAAAATGTCACGTCGCCGTGTAGCCGTCTAATCACCAGGGTTGACCCGGTTCTCGGCGGGACAACGCCCTAGGTGACCGTGCCGCATGTCCGTGTCAGAGCTGACAACGTCTGGCGGCCGTACGGCGGTTGGTGGAGTCGGCCGACCCAGGGTCGGTGGCCAGCAGAGTGGCGTCGGACTCCTCCGTCGGTCGGCGAGCTTCATGTGGGTCGGCTAACGGACCTCTGGGTTTAGTCGGTCGGGAATGGACCGTGGAATGGCCGCAGTTAGCCGCTGATGGCGTCCGTCGGCCTGTCGCCCGACTTATGATCGGCCAGGCAGAGTCGTCCGTCGGGTCGTCGGTTAGTCGGCCGGGCTGCCAGGTCGGGCCCTCCGATAGTCGGTCGGTCGGGCTGCCAGACGGTCGGGCCCTCCGACAGACGGTCGGTCGGTCGGTGGGTATCCCCCAACAGTTGCCCCCCTCCACTCCCAAGTCGGGTGGAGAGCTGGTCGATGCCTTCATTCGGGTAGCAAGGCGGACGACTGGGAGTGGATTTGTCGCATGTGCAGATCCGACCGTACGCCGGCTGATCCGTTGTCAGACATCTCACGAATCCCAGTGATCCCGAACGTCTAGTCGATGCCGGGAGTCGCACCGGCGTCAGGTGTCAGACGCCACGTCTTGTCGTTGTCAGCCGTCACGTCGGTGCCAGAAGATCGGGTGCCGGACGATACGGCGTCAGTCGATCGGATTCGGCGCCGATCGCGGGTGGAGCATCCCATCGGGAACGTGGACCGGCGCGGGCGGCCGACTGCGGAGCCAACCCCGCGCGCCGCGTGTCATGGTGGTTGGCCGGCGTCCGCTCCGGCATTTAATGAGGGCGGTGCGGGCGTCCCGGGACGAAGCGCGCCGAATCCTCGGCCAACCGGCCGGGCGCCACGCGTCGCGCATCTGGAGGTCTTCGGTCGGCGCGGAAGGATCTCGGCCGTCGGTCGGTCCTATATATATAGGACCTCCCGGACCTCGACCTACATTTGCCATTTGCTGGGGGAAACTCTGTCCGGGCGATTTCTCGGTCGTCGCGGGCAGAGCTCTTCTCTACTTCCGGAGGGTCCATCGGGTTCGTGGTCCTCCTTTCCCTTCTTGCTTTCTTCTCTTCTTTCTCTTCTTTCGGTCCCTGCACAATGACCAGGAAACCGACTCAGGGAGCTCGGTCGGGGAACCCGACCGACGACACCCGATCGGCTCCGGAAGATGAGGCCTCCTCGCTTTCGGGGCCGAACGTCGATCAGCTTCGGGAGCACTATCGCATCCCGGAGCAGTTTCGGCTCTCCGCCCCAGGGGCCGGCGGTCGGGTCAACAACCCTCCGCCTGGCGACCTGGCGCTGTATGTTGAGGACCTTCGTGCGGGTCTTCGACTTCCGATTCCGGAGTTCGTCCGGAATCTGCTGGATACTACGGACTCTGTCCGGTGCAACTGGCGCCGAACTCTGTCCGGCTAATCATTTCTTTCGCGCTGTTGTGTCAGCTCTTGCCGACCAACCCTCGCGTTTCCCTCTTCCGGGCCTTCTTTGTGCTCCGACCCCACCCTAAAGCCCGAGGGTGGTGGCTCTTCAACCCCGGAAGGGTCTTGCCTTCATAACCGGTCTTCCATCGTCCATTCATGGATGGAAGAACCAGTTTTTCTTTGTTTCCTCTTCCTCCTCTTGGGCTTTCCTTCTCGTTGGGGTGTACCCCGAACTGAGGCCAACGACAACAGTCGGGTCGACGTGGACGACCGGGAGGACTTCCACCGACTCAAAGATATGTCGGTCCCGAAGCAGAGGGAGCTTGTTACCGAGCAAGCTCTCTATGATGCCGGCCTGAGTCTGGTCCCCCGAATAGGTATCGCCCGATCCCCTAGCTTTTCTTTTTGTTCGGCTTTAGGGTAGTTCTGGTCCGGCCTTTGACACTGGTCGGTTTTGCAGGGACACCGCCGAGGATGAGGCCGACCGATGCCGAAATTCGCCAATTTGCCGCCGCGAGGAAGAGGCCAGCGCCGGGGGCAGGCCCTTCGCGCCCTTCCAAGAGACCAGCCCCAGTCCCGCCGACCGTGGAAGCGTCGGCGACCGAGGGGTCGGAGCCGATCATAGCCCTCGCGGCTCCGACCGTCCGAGTCGAGGAGAGGCCGACCGAGGAAGTGGCCGAAGGAGTGTCGGCGGTTTCGCCGCCGCGGGTGGAGCCGGATGTCGTTCGGGAAGCCGAACATCATCCGGAGGCGTCCGCTGGCGCAACGGGGGGCGCCGGGTCGAACTCCAGCGTCCCATCGCTGCCAGCCCCGTCGGTCGGGGCAGCTGATCGGGGAAAGCCCCGATGGAGCCCTCGGAGGAGGAGAGATCATGCCCCCCAGCGCATACTACCCTGAGGGTGCGTCGGCCTTGGCCGACCACAACCTTGCGAGGAGGTTGTGCCAGGGGATCCTCCTCCCTACCGACGTTCAGTCGTTGCGGTCTCGGCAAGTGACCGAAATGCTGTCGCGGTTCTACCCGACAATGGTGGAGGTAAGCTTCGCGTCACCTTTTTCCTTAGAAAAATTTTGCTTGCCACATAATTCTGACAAAGCTTTTTTCCGTCGGCAGCTGATCTTCACCATGTCCGAGTTGGAGGCCGGATACCGAAGGTTCGGCGACGTTCGGGCAGCCTTCAAGGAAAGGTCGGCGGCGGCCGAGGCCGAAAGAGGGAGGCTGGTCGACCAACTGCAGGAGTCGGTCGACCGGGAGGCCAAGTTGACGGACGAGGTCTCCCGGCTTATGGCCGAACTAAAGTCGGCCAAGAAGGAGGCCAAGCATAAAGGTCGGGTCGTGCGTCGTCTTCGATGCGAACGGGACGGTGCCACCTCCGAACTCCAAGGGGAACGCGAGCAACTTCGGGCCAGCCTGGAGAAGCTCGCGGAAACCGAAGAGGATTTGTCCATCGCCCAAATCGACGCCGAAATTGCCAGGGCCGAGGCGGAGTTGGCGAGGGAGGAGCTGGCCCACACTGAGGACGAGGCACGGTCGGCGAGGGAGTCGGCCGATCGTGCGGTTGAGGACTTCCGGGCCTCCGACCGGTACAAGGAGGAGATGCTCGAGTCGGGCTTCGCCTCCTACCGGGTCGGGTTCGAGGATGGTCGGGATGCCGTCCATGCCTTGTACCCGGAGGTGGACGTCAGTCGAGTCGTCCCGCCGTTCGCCGAGGAAGGAGCCGAAGAAGAAGGAACGGAAGAGATGGCCGACCAGCCGTCGGGAGGCGTCATCGTGGTGGAGGAAGCCGTCCCGGAGCAGGTGCCGACCGAAGTTCCTTTATCGACCGAAGCCCATCTCTCGGCGGCCGATCAATCGTTGCTTATGGCCGAGACGCCGATCATCCCGATCCTCCGTCGGTCGAAGAGATTGATCAGGACGGGTGATTGGCCCTGCCGACCATCTTTATTTTTGTCTTTTTTGAAAATACATGTAATCGGGCTTCGGCCCGACTTTGTAATGTTTTTTGATCAATGAATGAAATTGTCTTCTCTTTTGCTTCTTGTTTGTAATGTTTCTTATCGCTGTAATGTCGAACCCTAGTCGCCAACTTAGAGAAGTCGCCAACTCGGGTAAGTCGGTAGGACTTAACCGGCTTGCACAGCTCCGAAGTGGCTTGTGTCCCGACTTTAGGTCGGTTTCCAAAAATTGTAGTCGCCGTTCGGGCGCATCTGTCAAGTAGGGAGCCGACCGAACCTAGTGAAGGTTCGGCGGCCGGACCTCCGTAGATGCACTTAGCCGGTCATCATCCGGCGCAGTGTCGGGGGCATGATAGTAAGTCGGGTCCCCATGCTCTTGCGTCGCGTTTCGCGTCTTTTGACAGACGGTGGCAAGCCGAGTGTCGTTCAGCCGGCCGTAGGTCGGTCGGCGAGTAGTGGGTGCGACTAGGGTCGCGTCATGTGATAGACGGTGGTAAGCCGAATATCCCTCGACCGGCCGTAGCCTGGTCGGAATGTCACGGCAACAGCCGCGTGGGCTTTTAGCCTTTCTTCGGTCGTTGCCCGATCGGCCAGTCGGCCGATGGATTCTGCCCGAAAATTCGACCGTAGAAGGAGTATAAACTCCCGTCATCGTAGATGCATCGGTCCGTGTAAGGGGCCGATGTGTCATCGGTGCCAGGTCCGCGTCGATGCGTCGGGGCTGAGCGCCGATCAGTAGTCGAAGAGTTAGAACTCTGATTTTTCAAACTGAACTTGTATTCCGATGATTGAATTACAGAATTCACTGGTAATACAGCTTCAAGTTGTCGGCGTTCCAAGTCCGGGGAATGGTTTTTCCCTCAAGGGTTTCCAGCCGATAGGCTCTCGGCCCGAAGGTGTCAGCAACCTTGTAGGGTCCTTCCCAGTTGGGAGCCATCTTCCCTTGGTCCAAGGGCTTCGACACCTCCGCCTTCCTCAAGACTAGGTCGCCAGGTTTAAAGAGCTTTGGTCTGACCTTGGCGTTGTAGTACCGGGCGACCCTCTGTCGGTATGAGGCCATTCGGATTTGAGCCTCATTTCGCAGTTCGGGGAGGAGGTCTAGGTCGGCCCTCTGGCTTTCGGAGTTGTCCGGCTCGTGGTACTGTTCGACCCTTGAAGATGGCAGGCCAATCTCGAGCGGGATCATAGCTTCTGTCCTGTAGGCCAAACTGAACGGCGACTCTCCGGTCGGGACACGGGGGGTCGTTCGGTAAGCCCATAGGACGGAGCCCAGCTCGTCGACCCAGAGACCTTTGGCTTCGTTCAGTCGGGTCTTGGGTCCATGGAGCAAGGTTCGGTTCGTCACCTCAACCTCACCGTTGGACTGTGGGTGCCCGACTGAAGTTAGTCGATGACGGATGTGGAACCTGGCGCAGAAGTCCTTGAAGTCTTGGTTGTCGAATTGCCGTCCGTTGTCGGTGATGATGGTGTGCGGCAATCCGAACCTGAAGATGATGGACTTTTGGACGAAGTCCTCCATCTTACGCTCGGTGATCTGCGCCAAGGGCTCGGCCTCGACCCACTTCGTGAAGTAGTCGATGGCGATAACGATGAACTTCCTCTGGCCTGACGCCGGTGGGAAGGGGCCGAGGATATCGACTCCCCACTGAGCGAAGGGCCATGGAGCGACAATGGGAGTGATTTGGCTGGCGGGTTGGTGCTGAATATTGGCATACTTCTGACATGGCTCGCACCTTCGGACCAACTCGGCCGCATCCTTCCTCATGGTCGGCCAATAGTAGCCCTGTCGTAAGACTTTGAAGGCTAAGGACTTGCCCCCCAAGTGATTCCCACAAATTCCCTCGTGAACCTCTCGGAGGGCGTAGTCAGCGTCGGTCGGTCCCAAGCACCTAAGCAGAGGGAGGGAGAACGACCTCTTGTAGAGTCGGCCGTCCATGATCACATATTGCGACGCCGACCATCGAAGTCGCTTGGCCTCCGCGGGATCTTCGGGACTGGTCCCGTCGGACAGGTACCGGACGATCGGGTCCATCCAACTTGGTTCGGACGTTAGCTGCTGCACTTCTTCGACCCGATCGATGCTCGGCTGCTGGAGGTTTTCGACAAACGTCCGACCCAAAGAATCATAGGCCGACGTTGCCAATCTGGAGAGAGCGTCGGCACGGGCGTTCTCCATCCTGGGGATGTGGGAGATCTCAAAATGCTCGAGGCGGGCCACGAGATCCTTTACCTTCTGAAGATACTTGATCATGGTTGGATCTCGCGCCTCGAAGTCGCCCTTGACCTGCCCCACGATCAGCTGAGAGTCGGAGAATGCCCGGAGGCTGTCGACGCCCAGTTCCTTCGCCATCCTCAAGCCCGCGAGGAGTGCCTCGTATTCGGCTTGATTGTTGGAGGCCTTGAAGTCGAACCGGAGGGCGTATTCGGTGACTACCCCATCCGAATTCGTGAGCAGGAGCCCGGCCCCGCTTCCCTGAGCGTTGGAGGCTCCGTCGATGTGAAGTACCCAGGTGGAGATCGGGTTTGGCTCAGAGACCGAATCTCGTCCCGGGCCTTCAGCTCCCGACGTTCGGTCGGTCGTCGGGCATTCAGCGATGAAGTCGGCCAGGACCTGAGCCTTCAAGGCAGGCCTCGGTCGGTACTGAATGTCAAACTCGCTAAGCTTCATCGCCCACTTAGCGAGTCGTCCGGATGTGTCGGGTCGGCGCAGTACGACCCTCAGGGGCTGGTTGGTGAGTACCACGATGGCGTGGGCCTGGAAGTATGGTCGGAGCCGTTGTGCGGAGACGGTCAGGGCGAAAACCATCTTTTCCGTCCCCGAGTATCTGGCTTCGGCGCCGTGGAGCACTTTGCTGGTGTAGTAGATGGGCTGATGGGTTCGGCACTCGTTTTCCCGAACGAGCACCGAACTGATCGCCTCAGAAGATGTGGCCAAGTAGAGATACAAGGTCTCCCCGACCTGCGGCTTTACGAGCAGCGGCGGGGAAGCTAAGTACCTTTTCAGGTCTTCAAAGGCCTGTTCGCACTCATCCGTCCAAGAGAAACCATTCGCCTGGCGCAAGGTCTTGAAGAACGGGAGGCACCTTTCAGCTGATCGGGAAATGAATCGGCTAAGAGCGACGATTCTCCCGTTCAGCTGCTGGACCTCCTTCTTGGTGTTCGGATGACGCATGTCGAGGATCGCCTTTATCTTCTCAGGGTTGGCCTCGATCCCTCTCTGAGAAATGAGGAATCCGAGGAACTTCTCCGAGGTCACCCCGAAGGCGCATTTGGTCGGGTTGAGCTTCATTCGGTGTCGTCGAAGGGTGCGGAAGGTCTCCTCGAGATCCTGAACATGGTCCGGGATCTGCGTGCTTTTCACCAGCATGTCGTCCACATACACTTCCATGTTGCGGCCGATTTGGTCTTTGAAGACCTTATTGACGAGTCGCTGGTAGGTGGCCCCGGCGTTCTTCAATCCGAAGGGCATCACCCTGTAGCAGTAGAGGCCCTTGGGAGTTACGAACGCGGTGTGCTCCTCGTCTTCAGGCGCCATCCGGATCTGATTGTACCCGGCGAAGGCGTCCATAAAGCTGAGCAGTCGAAATCCGGACGTCGCATCCACCAGCTGGTCGATCTTCGGGAGTGGAAAGCTATCCTTCAGGCATGCTCGGTTAAGGTCGGTATAGTCGATGCAGATCCTCCATTTTCCGTTGGCTTTCTTGACCATGACGACATTGGCGAGCCAATCGGGATACGTGGATTCCCGAATGAAGCCCGCTTCGAGCAGCTTGTCCACTTCCTCGTCGATGGCCTTCTGCCTTTTTGGGGCGAAGGACCTTTTCTTCTGCCTCACCGGTTTCATCGTCGGGTCGATGTTGAGTCGGTGAGTTATTGTTTCCGGAGGGATGCCCGACATATCTGCTGCCGACCATGCGAATATGTCGGCGTTGGCCGTCAGCAGCTCCGTCAGTCGGTGGCGTTCGGCGTCGGGCAATCGAGACCCGACCCAAACTTTTCTGTCGGGATTTTCTCCTACCGGGATCGCCTCGAGCTGCTCGGCCGGCGAACCCCGCTCTTCCTCCTCCCGTTGATCCAGTTTGTCGATTGTCAGGGGATCCTTTGTCTCGTCGCTTTGGGCGGAGATTTGAAAGCATCGTCGGGCGAGCGGTTGATCTCCGCGCATCTCCCCGACTCCGTTTTTGGTCGGGAATCGAACAAGGAGATGGTACGTCGAGACGATCGCCCTGAGGGCGTTCAGTCCGGGTCGCCCGAGTATGGCATTGTAGGCCGAAGGAACTTGGACGACCGCGAAGATGAGGGAGACTGTGCTTTGCCGTGGTTCGGTACCGACCGTCACGGGCAGGGTGATTTCTCCTTCTGTCGTGACGGTGTCTCCGGCAAAGCCGATCAGGGGCGTGGAGACCCTACTAAGTCGATCCGTCGGTAGTCGCATTCGGGAGAAGGTCGAGTAAAACAAAACATTTGTCGAACTTCCATTATCAACAAAAATTCGTTTTACATCGTAATTGGCTATTGTTGCCGACACAACAACAGCGTCGTCGTGGGGAGTCTGGATGCCCCGAACGTCGTCTTCTGAAAAGGTAATCACGTCGTCCGGGCGCGGCTTTTTCGTCGGCTCCCCCCCTGTAGACGTCTCCGATCCCAGTCGCTTGGAGATCATGTTGATGACTCCAGCCGTCGGCGGGTTAGTCGGCGCCTCTTCAGTCGGCTGGGGGCGTCGATCGGCAGTCGGTCGGGTCGGCGGACCCTTTCGGAATTTGCCGAGATACCCCCGGCGGATGAGATTTTCGATCTCATCCTTCAACTGGATGCATCGCTCGATGTCGTGGCCGTGGCTCCGATGGAACCGGCAGTACTTCCGATGGTCGAGGCCCTTTGCCTTCAGAGGTGGAGGCCGGCGCAGGTATTCTTCCCCTTCGATCTCCATCAAGATCTGCGCACCGGGAGCGGAGAGAGGAGTGTAGGAGTCATACCTGGGACGCACCGACCTCGGAGTCTGTCGGTGGGGTGATTTTTGGATCCGTCGGGGTGGAGAAAGCCGACTATCGGCCGGGGGCCTGCTTGGTTCGGCGGGCTCCCGACCTTTTCTTCGCTTCTCCTTCGGACCCCTGGGCTCGACCAAGCGTCGGTCGGACGCTCCTTCATCCGCGCGCATATACTTGTATGCGCGCTCCAATAGCTCGACGTATGTTCGGGGGAGGGTCTTGTCCAGAGAATAAGTAAATCGGGACGACCTCAGGCCCCGCTTCATGGCTGAAACCGCCATGTCCTCGTTGAGGTCCCGGACCTCGAGCGTGGCCGCGTTGAATCGCGCCACGAAGTGTCGGAGCGTCTCGTTTTCCTCCTGTTTGAGGGAGAAAAGGCTATCCGACGTTCGCGGCGGCTTTCGGCTGGTGCTGAAATGGGCCACGAACGAGTGCTCGAGCTGCGCGAAGGAATGGATACTGCCCGATCGAAGATCGAAGTACCAAGCCCTGGCAGCCTTGCGAAGTGTGGCGGGGAAGTCGATGCAAAAAAGAGCGTCGGTTGCCCCTTGAATTGTCATGAGAGCTTTATAGCTCTCGAGGTGGTCGACTGGGTCGGTGGAGCCGTCGTATGGCTCCACGTTCGGCATTTTGAACCGACTGGGGATCGGCTCATCGAGGACCAGTCGAGAGAGAGGCTGGGCGGTCTGAAAGTCGACGTCGTTTGAAGACTTCTGGCCGTCCATCTGCAGTTGGGCGAGTCGGCGGTCGATCTCCTCGAACCGTCGCTCGTAGTCGTCCGCCCGTCGATGCTGGGAGACCCCGGGAGTGGAGCCTCCGGAAGACTCTGAAGGAGAGGCCGACGGTGTGCGCGGCCGCTTTTCCTTCCTCGCCCGTTCCAACGGGGAAGGAGAGGGCCGCTGGGACCGTCGGTCGTCGCGCCGAGGTCGACCCTCCTCCTCTCCGTGGGAGCGCTGTTGGGAGCGCTCGCCTGGAGGCGGCAGGGGTCGGCGCGACCGTCGGCGGCTGCTCCTGGAAGGCATAGGTCGGGCCGCTGGTTGTTGCTGGAGGCTTTTGACTGCGTCGGTCAGTACGGTCATCTGCCGTACGATGGCCGCAATCTGGGCCTCCGTGGTCACTGCAGGGCGCGGAGAGCTAGGCTCCGCCGCCGGTGGTGGTGGAGAGGCCTCTTCCCGACGGGAAGAGCGCCTGGCCGACCCAGTGACTCTCGATCGTTGAGCTCTTGTCCTAGTCATGCTGCCCCCTACCTGGCGCGCCAATCTGTTGCGGCCAATCGCCTCGTCGCCCGATCGCCGGGAAGCGTGCACCTGCAAAAGGAAGTCCGCACTGACCGGAGGCGGCTCCGACGGGGACCCTCCGACGGTCAAGTCAGAGAGGTGACTGGGCAACAGTGAAATGCAGACAGAGAGCTCTGAGAAAGAGAGAGGGAGAGAGAGTAAGGAGCGAGCCTGCGTATGTGGGAGAGACGGGCGGATCGATCCCTTGCACTGTTGCCTTCCTCGGTATATATAGTGGAGCACGGTATGGCGCCATCATTGATGGCGCGGACAAGTGAGGAACTGTCAACTCACTGTAGGCTGGCAGAGCCGCCGTGAAAATGTCATGTCGCCGTGTAGCCGTCTAATCACCAGGGTTGACCCGGCTCTCGGCGGGACAATGCCCCTAGGTAACTGTGCCGCATGTCTGTGTCAGAGCTGACAACGTCTGGCGGCCGTACGGCGGTTGGTGGAGTCGGCCGACCCAGGGTCGGTGGCCAGCAGAGTGGCGTCGGACTCCTCCGTCGGTCGGCGAGCTTCATGTGGGTCGGCTACCGGACCTCTGGGTTTAGTCGGTCGGGAATGAACCGTGGAATGGCCGCAGTTAGCCGCTGATGGCGTCCGTCGGCCTGTCGCCCGACTTACGATCGGCCAGTCAGAGTCGTCCGTCGGGCCGTTGGTTAGTCGGTCGGGCCCTCCGATAGTCGGTCGGTCGGTCGGGCCGCCAGCCGGTTGGGCCCTCCGATAGTCGATCGGTCGGTCGGTGGGTATCCCCCAACAGGATTAATTGTTAGTTCAGTTCTTTTCGTGGGAATTGCATTCCTGATGGGTAGGGCTTTCCTCAATCTCAAACAGGACAGTGGAACGATGGGAAGCAGTTCATTATCACCGTCACCTTAGGGACACAACTAGCAAATCTAACTATGATCACATCATTCACGACAGCCATAGGAATTGCAAGTAATTTGCCACCAGATCCAGATGCAACCTTTTAGTGCTGTAATCATGGGATTGTCAGCCGTTTTGCATCCCCATGACGACATTAGTTCTAGGCTATTGTGATGTAAGCAGCTTCCTTGCATTGGATAGTTTATCAAAAGCTTATACAATATTGTGCTTTTTCCAAGCTTGCTTTTGAATTTCCGTAAGGAACATTAAGTTGGAAGATTGGGACTTGGATGCAAGATATCAAGGAATTTATGGTAAATGTGACTCATGTGGTTGGACTATAGTGTAGGTAGGACTGGTCCATTCTTCTGTTATAATGCTTGCCAGTTCTAGTCTCACATCCGGCACTAATTAATCCATGGTATGCTGTCCCATGTGTTTCACGCATCATTCTGTCCGATAGCAAAGTGATCATGATGTGATTAACATTGCATAAGTTGACAGCACATTGTTTTTTTTCTAATGAGTTTTATAAGACTTATGACTTTTCATTGCATTAGGGGGAAGTATCTTGCTCCTTTACACACCAAACAAAATAAAAGACTTTTCATTGATTTATTTATCAAGATAAGAAGATGTAAGCATCAAGTGATGTCTTAAAGGGATATGCCTAGCCCGGTATAGCTAATGGAGTCTTTTCTTATTGTTCTTTCTTTGGTTCTGTGTCATTATTGGAATGTGGATGGTAACATAAGAAAGTTGGAAAAAGTTAGATGCTCTGTGTTGGATAGGAAGTAGATTGAAGCAAGGTTGCAAAAGCTATATACCTTTCCGTCCATGCTTGGAGTACTCGCTTCAACTGATGCTGATGCTTCTATTAGCTTTCTAGGATTTTTATACTTTAGTTTTTGATATATAATTAATTTATATCACTTCCAGTCAGATGGCATTTATACTCTCCATCTATACTTTATCCAGGTACATCTGAACTTTAGAATCTGGTTTAGAACAATCTAGCAAAAGTTTATCAATTTATGCCAAATTAAGCTTCATGGATGTTTAAATTCTGCACCATTTTTTTGAATGGAGTGCTAAAACTAGACTTCTAGTGTATATGCCAAAGCCACGTAAATGCACAATAAGCCACACATGCCTCTCTCTACGTGGACCCTGAATCTGATTCAGGCTTCAACTTTTATGAAGGAAAAGTTTGCTCTTCACATTGAGAGTGAGGTGACCTTCTCCGACACAACTACTTAAGTTCGGCATCTTCTTTTTATCATTATCACTCCTATGGTCCTCGGATGAGAGAATAAAGGCTTTAGTAAGTTATGGATATATACTAGTATGGTAGCCAATCCATCGTATGGGATAAAGCTTTATTCTATATGGCCCACAAACAAGCTTCTACACGAGCTCTGAGCTCACTACTTTCCCTCACTCAAACACATTCATATCCATCTTTACTCGTGTAATAAAATAGATAAATTACAAATATGAAGAATGATTTCTTAAATTTGCTAGTGGGACTAAATCTAAAAGATAATGTTGTCAAGCTGTCACAAAAGATGGCACTTGTGGATTGGATGCGATGTCCATTGCCTGCATTTACTTTTCTCATGCCATCACTATCAGTTGTCCATTCACAGGCTATTGACCCCAGTAATCTAAGGAAAAACCAAATGGATGCTACCGAATTGCGTGTGTTCGATCTCTTCTTATTTGAAAATTCTTCTGAGTTTTTTTTTTTTTTTTTTAAATTGACTATATTTTAAATCCAGTGGTTAAAAGGGCTGGTCATCCATGTCCTTGAGACACTGAATGCCCCAAAATAAGAACATCCTTTATTTCCCGGCTCGGGTATTATACATAACGACAATAAATTAGTAGTTAACCATAAAAAAATAATATCGATATTCAATGACATCACTCTTTGTAAAACAAAAAGTTGACTCAGAAATTAAAATAATAATATCTTTCTTGAATAATAAAAGAGATTAACTAATCATCATTTATTGTACGATGGAATGGTTACCATGATGGGGCCATAAAATCAAGACAAAAGATGCTAGAAGATTACGACTGATACATGGTAATTCTTGAAAAAATCACTCGAGGGAGTCACTCAGCTGTCGTGCAACGAGGATATGCCAACTAAAAAATTTTTTTGTGCACCGTAAGAGCATAAAAAATTTAATGTGAAGTTCATCATTTTATATAATTAATTTATATAATTATTATTTTTTAATATGTATTTAATATTTATAATTTTATTTTTTTTATTTAAAAATTTTGAATAACAAAAATATCTCTATTTCTTGAAAAAAAGTATGATATCTTACGTCCATATTATGACATTCTACATGTAGAAAGTCATAATTTTGACGCAGGATGTCATAACATGCTATAAGATGCCATAATTTTTTCTAAAAGATAAAGATATTTTCATCATTCAAAATTTTTAAACGAAAAAATGAAACTGCAGATATTAAATATGTATTGAAAAATAATTAGATAAAAATATTCCTTCTATATTATAACATCTTGAGCTGGATTATGATATCCTAGATCATATTATGATATCCTACATATAGAAAATCATAATTTGACGTAAAATATCATAATATACCACAAGATGTCATAATTTTTTAAGTTATATTATAACATCCTACATGTAGGAAGTCATAATATGCCACAAGATGTTATAATTTTTTTCAAAGAGCAGAAATATATTCGTCATGCAAAATTTTTAAATGAAAAAGTAGAATTACAGACATTAAATACGTATCGAAAAATAATGACAATGTAGATCAATATATAAAGTGGTATGCTCCACATTGAATTTTCTAGACTGCCCGCAGTGTACAAAGAATTTCCCATTTGGCTACACCAAATTTGGCATGAGGATAATTCTAATATCATAATTTTTTAGATTAATTCGCCAATATCTCCTCCTAGCAATCCATACCACAGTGAAGCTAGCTGGACGAGAGGGATTGGATTGCCAAATATGCTAATGGCCAATAATACCAAGAAAAATCAACTATCAAATCACATGAATTTATTTTATTAGATTGATTTGATAAGTTCAGATTTATAAAAAAATCGACAAACACTATATCCTATGTTTGATTGGGGTCATAAGAGGATAGATGGCTGAGATTGAAAGGATGGATAGCTTCCATCCATCATTTGGCTCAAAAAATTATAGAAAAGATAAATGAAAAAAAAATTATTCATTTATTTTGGTCTATCAATTTGCATCCTTCCAAATTGTAAGGATGCAAAGAAAGATGAATGGAGCATTAATGGATAGATTTTTATATTGATAAAATTATTTTTTATTAATTTTTTGACAAAACTATAATATTTCTTTTTTTTTTTCATTCACGTTATTTATGTACATTTATATATATATTAGTAATAATATACTATTACATTTCTATTACCAATTATTTTAATCTTAGTACCTAATCTAAATAATTATAATTAAATAATTAGAATTATTTTTTTCTCTATTTTCATTTACTATTTTAAATTACTTATTTGTATAATATTAATTAACTATTTTAAATTAATTAATAATTTATATAATTAATATATAATTATAGATTATAGTGATTATAAATTTATATATTGTTTATTTTTTTAATATAAATAAATATTATTAATTGATAATAATAATATTTTTATTAAAAAATAGTCTAATAAAATTATTATATAAATATTATCGATCCTCTCTTTGATTTTTTGTATACTAAATAGAAAAAAAATTATTTCTATTTATTTTTTTATATTTCATTAAATATATAAAAAAAATAAATCTATCTTCTCTCTTATATACCTACTTTTCTTCACCTATCTTTTTTTTTTTTTTTACTCATTCTTCCTACCAAAGAAGCTAATGGCCAATAAAACCAAGAAACATCAATGTGAGCCTATCCCAAAAATCCCAGCACCAGAAACACTAAAAGCGGGTTACTAAAAAGGAGGAAAAAACAGTAATAACTGATGGTCACTAGCCCGAAAGCCGACGGCCAAGGACGTGACCTCCGCGGGGGCCAAGGTACCCTCTGGAACCCACCATTCATTAAGTTCACCAAACAATGACACACCCTCCATTAAAAAAAAAAAAAAAAAACGAAAAAGACAAAGTAGTCCACCTCTCACTCCACTCTCCGATACCTCCCCCTCCCCCGCCCCTACTCCTTTATTTAAACCGTGCTCACCACTTCGCACATTATGAGAGTTGCTTGATCTCTCTCCAAAAGGAAGAAAAGCTCTGCCTTCCTTTTTCCTTCCATCGGGATGTCGACGTACAGAGTTTGCTTCTGCTTCCGGCGACGGTTCCAGCCGGCGTCGAACGAGCCGCCTGCGGGGGTGAAGGAGGTGTTCCAGAAGTACTCGGAGGGTGGGGTGATGGGGGCGGAGCAGCTGCAGCGGTTCCTGGTGGAGGTCCAAGGGGAGGCCCAGGCCACCAGGGAGGCGGCGGAAGCCGTGATCGACGGCATGAGGGAGCTGAAGCACCTCAATGTTTTCCAGAAGAAGGGCCTCTCCCTCGAAGCCTTCTTCCGCTACCTCTTCGGCGACGATAATACTGCTCTCCCCCATTCTCTTGGAGTACGTGTGCCTTTCCCTTCTCTGAGGACTTGATTCTGATTCTATACCTGTTGCTTTTGTTAACTAGGGCTTGGTTCTTTCTTAATGTTGACAAAAGATTGAATCTTGGATGGTTGCTACTGCATGAGATCCGGCAGGATTTTATAATGATACCTGCTGGTCTAACTTAGATTCGAGAATTATGTGTTTTTACTTTGTTCTGATTAAAATATATATATATATATATATAGTTCGTTTTCTTCAAAGAATATGGCTTTGGATCCTTCTTGCTCAAGTTTGTCCTTTGGTGCCTGCCGGGTACGACATGGGAAGGGACAAGCAAGGGTGCGAAACTGGGCTGGATAAAGGAAATTGGTGGGTTGGGATGAGATTTTGGGCCCAGTGGGACTTCTGAACTGGTAGCGCACTCCCACCTAGCCCCAGCATGGCTTATCTTTGTCTTCTGCATGCATGGATATGTATCTCAGAGTGCCAAATGTAAATTGTGAGAGAATAAAGGACGCACTTAGTCACTGAAACTTGGAATAATTTGATCAAATTAACCAAAAAAAAAAAAACGGAGAAGAATTAGAATAGCTAAAAGGGATTTATATGGCATGTTGGTACGGTGATGAGGAACAGGGCGGTACCTCATTTGTTTGGATGACCATATATTGGAGTTCTGTGGTTGCACAAGCGACTTAATTCACTAAGATTGCCTTCCCATGATCTGCCAAGTTTTGTTTATGGTGTTCCATGTACAAGATAAAATCAATATCTTTCTATATAGAGATGGATGTGCTGAAATAACACATATTTGTGATGAAGAAGATAACAGCTATTATGACAAAAGTAAAACGAGTTTATTAGTGTTTTGTCATGCTTGGTGTGCTCCAGGAAGATCAAAAGGCATTATGTTGGTGTTCTCACAGAGTTCTGCTAGATCTCTTCTTTAACAGAACCTGCTTTTAGAAGCTGGCCAGATGTTGAAAACACCTCGTAGACATTATTTTATCACCTGTCTGATGCATGTTTAAAGAGAAAAGTTTGCCAGTGGAAGACTAGACTTGGTTGTTTGCGATGTACTTATGCAACAAGCCAAAGATTATTCATGGGAGTAGAGTTTAAAGGGAACCATTTATGTATCAAGCGGTTCACTCAGGATCAAGCAGTCTGATGATAGTTTTTTGTAAAAGTGCGATAAGAATTAAGCCCCGGCCGCTGCTGCAAGAAGACATTTATTTCTTATGGATAGAACTTCATCAGATGATCTAGATGATTGAGATGAATGCTGTTTGGAATGTTTCGAGTAACATAATGACTAGTTGCCATGAAGAATAACTTAACCTTGAAAGAAGCTACATTCAATGGGGAAATGATGATGTGCCCACAATGATTACGAGTCCGTTTGAATAAGTCTTCTATTTTGAGACACATAAATACATAATCTTTGTACTATGGATGTGAGATCTTTTGAAAATCGCAGGATCACTGTCTGTCTACTCTAGAGATTTCTGTTTCTCACAAATTTAATTGCGGTAACTATTGCATATGAACTTTTTTCTGTTCATATATCTATCAACTCATGCATTTCAAAGCAGCTTCTTTTTTCAAGTTTTTTGAACTAATCAGCATTCAATATCTTGAACATATATATTTTCGTTCCAGGTTCACCAAGATATGAGAGCTCCCTTATCCCACTATTTCATATATACAGGCCATAACTCTTATTTAACTGGGAACCAACTCAGTAGTGAATGCAGTGACATCCCCATCATAAAGGCACTGCAAAGAGGAGTGAGAGTAATTGAATTGGACATATGGCCAACTTCTACAAAAGATGATGTGGAAGTCCGTCATGGGGGGTATGTGATCTGTCCACAAATCTTCTATTTATCTGTGACTCAACTTTTCTTGATGGAACTTTTCATAGTGCATCCATGCTGCCCATCAATTTGTGTAACACCTATGGAGTAATTTAGACACACTCAAGATGCCATGGTTTGCCATACTGACCCATACCACCCAATAGCGGGTGTGCCATATTGTACCAGCAAAGTACCAATATAGTGCCAAGGTTCGATACAATGTAAGGACCAGAACAGGTCTGTACTGTGTAACTGATTGATTCCACCTAGTTTCATCTTGTAGTGATCTGTGCTGTCCCGTTTCAAGTGGTGTCAACTGCGTGTGAGAAAAGGACCTTGCAATCCCATGTTAGCATGGCGGGTGTACCCTATACTGTTGCATGTATGTGCATAATCTACAATGTTGTGAGTATAGGTAATTCTTATCCATCAGTTATCTTTCATAATATGTAGTCGAAAAAAAAGGTGCATCCCAATGCACAAGGCTCCCACCACTGTAGGATCTGGGAAGGGTTAGATATACATAATAGCTTTACTCTCATTTGCCAAATGCCTGTTTCCATGTTTCAGATCCATGACACCCAGTTCACAATGGATCAACCTTATCGTTGCGACAAAGCCCACCTCTCACAATATACAGTTGTAAGATAATCTGTATCAGTACCAATAATATATATAAAGTTTCTGAAAGAGTGTGCAGAGGATTGATCTCCTTCTGCCTTCCCTTGTTCTTCTATTTTATTCAACATTCTTAAGACTCTTGTTGTCATCCCTTCATGGCTTGCAGCCATTCAAAACCCAGCTTACTAGGTCTGTCAAATCGAGCAATATCATAATTCTATCTAGGATTTCCGAAGTTTGTGGGGGCCAAAGCTCATGTGACCAAAGATCAACCTCTATGGGGGTTTTAAATCCTCCATGACCTTCTTGACCTTATTCTGTAGCTAGAAAACATCCTCAATTTGGTCTTTAATGCTCAGAAAGCAAGCAAACCTCAAGCCATTCAAGAAAATTGTTTTGGTCTTTTTCCATGCTTTTGGTGTGCTAGACTTTTGACTGGGACTATGCACTTCAGTGCCTCAACACTAGCATGTGGCCTTGCTTTCCTACATTTTACTAACATTTCTTGTTATCAATCATTGCAATGTTTTCGCTTCAATTTTTACATTGGAACCCAAATGTTGGCCGGCTATCTTAGCAATTCCTAGGGAAGATGTCAATATCATGTCTTGAGCTTGCAATGGACCTCAATGCCCTTTTACCCAGATGAATTCCTTTAGTGGTAATCAAATGAATAAGGATTTCCTTTAACTTGTATTTCCGATCCTCTAAATTGACCTATTGGTTTCTATAACGGCCACACTTATTTTTTCTGTGGATCAACCAACTATCTATAAGTGTTGCCATTGGTCACACCAAAGCATTGATCTATGGACCCTTTTTGCATACCCGAAAGCCAACTTAGTCCAGTGTATGAGATAATGTCAACATAGACCACTATGTGAAGGCTATTGAAACACTTAGAGGAAGTGTCAGAATGAGGTGAACCTGATGAGGTCAGGCATCTTATATCAGAACGTAATCACTCTGTAGTCACCTGCGACCTGATTTGCAGCCAATTCAATATAGCAGAAGCAGAAGCCATGTTACCCATTTCATCTCCAATGAAATGTACGGTGGCATCTCCCACCTTTTTGCTCAATTTTTTTTTTTAAAAAAAAAAAAAGCAGAAGCAGACAACCATTTTGTGGTGAAGGATTGACAGACTTCTTGAGCTCAAGCCTTTTGTCTGGTTTGGTGAGCAAATGTAAAGCATATACACTATAAATTTTGATTTCCAAATTCCTTGATTGACTTAGTTACTTAACCTTTCAGCATACATACATGTTCTCAAACTTTGCTTGTATAAGGCATGGAATTGATTCAAAAATCATTATATTTGCATTATTTATTTGTTCTTTATCTGTTGTATCAATGTTGACAATGGAAAGATTTAACCATGGCATGGAGGTGTAATATGCTTAACCGTTGCAAGAATAATGGAGGTTTTTTGATGATTCAATTTGTTGTGACTTCATTTATTTGTGACTGTAGGACACTGACCACTCCTGTAGAACTTCTCAAATGCTTGCAGTCCATTAAAGAGCATGCCTTTAGCATATCTCCATACCCAGTCATCATTACTCTTGAAGATCATTTAAGTCCAAATCTTCAGGCTAAAGTAGCTGAGGTAGATGATGATTTTTTGTTGGGATACTCTCCTTTATGTGTCAAAAGTCCCATCTGATCGTTTTTTTCGATATAGATGATAACCAATACTTATGGAGAAATGCTGTTTACGGCAAAGTCAGAATTTTTAGAAGAACTCCCTTCACCTGAAGCATTAAAGATGAAGATCCTAATATCAACCAAACCACCAAAAGAATACCTTGAATCCAAGACCATCAAGGAGGAAGACCAAGCAATAGAAAAAGGAGCTGAAGACGAAGCATGGGGTAATGAAGTCCCAGATCTTAACGCTAGAATCGGTGCTATAAGTAAGGTGCAATAAGAAAGCAAAATGTTTGCTCAGCTATTACTCAATTTTTTATCTGTAATTTTGCAACTTCAATGTATTCCTGATTGACAGGTTGAGCATATGCATAGTGATCACCATCACGAAGAAGAAGATCCTGATGAAGGTGATAAAAAGCCCCATCAGATAGTTGCACCTAAGTACAAGCATCTAATAGCAATTGCTGCCCAAAAAAGAAAGGGAGAACTAAGTGATGCATTTAAGGTTGATCCTGATAAAGCAACTCGTCTTAGCCTAAGTGAGCTAGTGTTTGAGAAGGCTGTAATTTCTCATGGAACTGAAATTATCAGGTATCTTAGAAAGAGCAAGGGTGTTTCTAGGTGATATTTCAGATTTTTTTCTTGTATCTTGTTGCGAGCATGCATGAGCCTTTGGTTGCATACCTTCCATTTAAGTCAAATAGCTAAGAAGTGAAGAGATTGCAGGTTATCTTAAATAATGCATGTTTCAGTTTTTTATCTTATGGAACTAAATTTTGCCTTATAAATTTCTGCATATAAAACACATCGGAGTCCTGAGCTGCATAAATATTTTTTCCAGGTTCACTCGAAAGAATCTATTGAGGATCTACCCAAAGGGTATGCGCATTACCTCCTCTAATTACAACCCATTGCTTGGTTGGATGCATGGAGCTCAGATGGTTGCATTAAATATGCAGGTAATAATACTCCTCTATTGATCCAGATTTTTTCTGGAAAAGAACTACTGCTTCATGATAACCATTTCTTTATACTCACATATAGGTTTATTCATGTTTGTTCTCAGGATTCATTATGCAGTAAATATGAAAATATAGAACTAGGGCTACGGATGGTCCTTCTAGGTGTATGTAGGGGATGACCATGTTTTGCTTCAGGATGAACTCTAGTACTTAAATGGCTACTTTTCAGGAAACTGTATTTGAGATCTTTTAGGCTCTCAGCAGTTTTCTAGCTAGACCATCTTCCCGTGAAAACATCAATTCCTTCTTTGCATTGAGGAACTGGAATTATTCTGATGATAGCCATCTTTACCATGTTTGGTGATGATTGCAGAACCAAAACAAAGATCTAGGAGATTATCAAGGCCACTTTAAATAAGTTTACTTGAGTGAGCTTATGCAGAACTCAGTTTTATGGACCTAAGGATGGTGACTAGTTATGCTGTTTAGATGCTTCTATGAGCCAGAGTCAGCCTTTCATATAGATGAAGGTACTGAAACCTAGAAGACATGGAGATATATTTGATGGCAAAGTGACACTTATTTTGGCTTCTCAATCACCTATTATGATTGTGATGATCAATCTTCTGTATATAGATATTTATTGATATTATATGAGATTGCTGGAAGTCTGTGATATTGGAGAGCTTTCAATCAAATAAATACAGTTGAGTTGACCATATCAGTTTTCCATAAAATGCACAGCTTTCAAAGTCTGATATCTGAACCTTAGTGGGGATTTTACCATGTTGGTCTTTCATATTTAAGAGTATCATTTATGTTCCCTTAGATTGATGTATCAGGATGGACTTGCTGCATATTATTTGAATTATAAGGGAGAGAAGTAGAGTTTATTTAAAACATTTTATTAACCGAATAAGATATATTTTGTGAAAAAAAAGAAAAAAATCTGTCTACAAGACAACTGTGATATTCTACATAGTGCAGAGTAAGATATATGCTAGGAAAGTAGAACAACCAAAGATGAAGCACGCTAGTTCTGAACCAAGTCAGTTGATATGCATGCTAATATGCTATTATCCTTTTTCTCAAGAAAATATGTCATAGTGTTTGACATCTCATAGAAAACCCTAACTTGGAGCATCTCTTCCAAATTTTACACCATCCAGACTTTCTGATGTGATGGCAATTTGATTCATTTCCTATGTATCAGAGTGTGGAGCCTGCATGGAAGCCATTAATCCTAGTGGTTTTCTCCAGGGTGTCTCTGAACTAATTACAAGTTACTTGTATCTGGACCTGCTTATTGGCTAACTTTGGCAGAGTTAACTTTGATTTGTTGGTCTAACGTAAGCATTGCTTTTGAATTATTAACTGAGGTCCAAGTCTGTGTGTGTGTGTGTGTGTGTGTGTGTCACTCTCTCTCTCGCAGCATCTATGGCCGGCAGAATCTTTTGTTTTCACTGGCCGATGCTACTAGTCATCCCTTTTGCAAAGTCATCTATGCATTGCTGCAGCATTTTTTAATTAGCGCCACGTTGGGTGGAACTTCCAAACAATGAAGGTTGTGAGTTTTTTATCCATCATAAGTTTCTTTTATTGATTGCTTTAGGACTCTTGCAGAAGAATCTGCACCATTTGCATCAAAGTGGTGTAGCCATTTGCCTTTCTGAAAATTCTTTGATTCAGTGCTGGCTTAAATTTAATCTTCAACCTTTCTGAATTAACTAATCAGGTTTACCAACAAAACTGAGATTGGTGCTAGGCAAGCCAGTTGCGTTCACTTTGTTTACCTGATCATGTGTTTTATTCTCTGATAGGGGTATGGGAGGGCACTCTGGTTGATGCATGGTATGTTTAGAGCTAATGGAGGGTGTGGTTATGTAAAGAAACCAGATTTTCTGTTGGATAACGTTCCAGATCGTTTCTTCGATCCCAAAGCTGCATTGCCAGTTAAGAAAACATTGAAGGTGAACCCTTATCACTGCTTGTAAGTTTTGTAAGTTCTCATTTACATTTTCTTGTTCATTCACATCCCAGTTAATGTCACAATGAAACAGGTGAGGGTATATATGGGAGATGGATGGCGCTTCGATTTTCATCACACACATTTCGATACATACTCACCACCTGACTTCTACACGAGGGTAAGATTAGGAAAATAAATAATGTTATATCAATTGATCTCAGGTAAGATAGCATACATCCCTTGTGATCGAGATCACAGTTTTATGTCCTGCTCTACTGTGCTAATCTGTGTTCACTGTTTGAAAAGGTCGTTGTCTATGTATAACAAAGTAGGTTTCTAAAATGTAAGCGCTTGCTGCATTTACCTGATTAGCCAACTCGCATGATGTGATAAACATGAAGGAGAACTATAAGTATTTTCATTTATAAATGTTGTAAATGAAAACTGATGGACAAGCAATCCGTCCTTCTGGATGTAGGTTGGAATTGCAGGAGTCCCAGCTGATACGGTAATGAGAAGAACAAGAGCAGTTGAGGACAACTGGACGCCAGTTTGGGATGAAGAGTTTGAATTCCGCTTGACTGTTCCAGAACTCGCCTTGCTTCGAGTCGAAGTTCATGAGTACGACATGTCTGAGAAGGATGACTTTGCCGGTCAGACTTGCTTGCCTGTGTGGGAGTTGAGACCAGGGATTCGGTGTGTCCCGCTTTGCGACCGCAAGGGAGAGACGTTGAAGTCCGTAAAGCTACTAATGCATTTCGAATTCGAATTCCTTTGAGATCTTTGTGGATCCTTCTATCTGTATTAATGTATTAATGAAGATCAATGTGTGTGTGCGTGTGTATATATATATATATATATATATATATATATATATATATATATATATATATATATGAGTGCAAGGCATTCAACCTCCTGTTCTCGTGTTTGAACTATTATGCCATTTATTGTCATCTTCTTCAGAAAATCTAATTTTAGATTATGACACTATTTCTCAATTTGGATTGGATTTGCCGGATTGGTATTTAAATGAGATGGATTAGATTCATATTTTAATGATCAGTTTAAAAGTGTGGATTAAATGACTTATTTCATTTGAATTGTGGGTTGTGGAGAGTCAGGATGGATCGGTCCGTCCTGACAGCTCTATATTTCTGTAATCACATGTCGGTAATTTGCCAGCGTAATTCTCTATTTTGTTCATGCTTATTTGTTGTGTAAGATTTTTATGTTTATATTGGAGTCTTATAATTATCTATAAAGATTTTTTTATTTGAAAAATTTGCGTAACATTTATATGAATAAGATTAGTGGGTTATGGCTTGATGAATCTGGAACATCAAATTTATCTAGACAAGTCAAAAATAAAAATAAAAATAAAAATAATCTCGAAAAGGTATACACCGCCTTCGTGTAAGAGACCTGGGCGGAGAGCAAGTTAAGGGCATCAGTCTCTCGTTGCGGGCGTTCTCATCGTCGTGAGACAACCATCGAGTTTTCCCTCACCAGTGGCCGCCGCCGCCGCCAGCCGGTATCCTATACCACACCCGAATCCTTTCTCCGATATCGTCTTCTCCGACTCCGAGGCCAGCAGCGGCAGCGGCAGCGGCGCACCCTTGAGGACTCGATCTTCGCGGCTTACCTCCAGATATCCGGCCGCTCCGCCGCGATCCTCTCCAAGATCCAATCTTTGCCTGCCCCCGCCTCCGGCCGCGGCCCCTTCATCTCCTGCCTCATCCGCCTCTCCGGCCGCTACACCCTCTTCCATGTCCTCTGCATCACGAGCTGGGCCCACCAGTCCTCCCACCGGCCCCGCTCCGCCACCGAGCCGGCCACCGCCTCAACTTATTGGCCCTGTCCCAAATGCCGTCCTCCGAACCCTAATCCCCCAATCCTACCTCCACTCCTGGGCCATGTGTGGAGATACATACGGCTGTTGTCGTTAAAGTCTTGCCGCTGTGGGAGCTTGAAGGAGGAGGTTAGTGTTTGGCTGCCCATGATCTTATTGTGAATTCAAAGTTTTAGTCTTCTTTTCAGATCTCTGCCCCCTATACGAGTTCTCTTACAAGTATTCTTAGGTTGAAGTCACCACTTACATGAAATGTGAGTAAAACAAAGAAGGTTAAGACTGTCTTGTAGGATGGAAGGTATAAATGAGATGGTGAGAGTTTCTCAAGTTCATCCAATTGGCGAGTTAGATAAATTTTTAGAAGGATGAGAACATTGAATAGAATTTACTCATTTGAAAATGAAAGATGGAGACAAATTAGTGATTTTTTGTGAGGTTCACCTTGATGATAAGTCTAAATAATTGAGGAGTGCGAGGCTAGCGTATGAGAATTAAATATAGAAATTAGGTTTCCATGTGGGCTATGTAGCTCTTAAATAATTTAGGCCTTTGGAACCTAGTGAGCTAGCACGGGCTTAGGATCATGGGAATTAATTTGGAAATATGAGAAGGAAAAAAGAAAAGAAGTAAAGGGTGTCCAATGATTAGTGTACTTTAATTTTCTAAGGCCCAAATGATATGAGATGGGTCATGATAACCTCAATTGAGCTTCGAATTGGGCTTAGGTAGAGGCAACGGGTTGGACTGCTTACCTAGACTGGATATAACTTAGTTATAAGTTGGTCTTAGTCTAATTTTGGATTGGGCTTTAATTGTTTACCCGTTGGGATTGACTTTGGGTAAAGTTGAAGGAAACTATAGGTCAAGGAGAAGCACAAGGATACTTCGTTGCTGGTCATGATTCTTTAGGGTTACGATATTATTAAAAAAAAAAATGAAGGTCGGTCTACTTCAGTGTTGTGTAGCTGGTGAGATCAAGGTATGTGTTGTTATTTGTTGTAGTTAAGTTTACTTCCTAATAATTTCTTTCAATCCATCAATTTTTTGCTGGACCAAGTACTAGCACTCTGCAAGACTTGTGTTGTCATTGAATACTGTTAAGCCATAGGATTTTTACTATTTCCCAACAACGAATGAGAAAAAGGAGGGTGAGAAAACCTTGGAGGTGTTTGATTTGAACTTCTCGAACACTTAGCATTGACAATCCTGGAGATGTGGGTTAATGGGTGAGCATGCATCTTCATTAATTAATGGCTTTTGTTGTAACCTTGTGTCTTTGATATTCTTGGGAACAGCCAACGTAGTTGGTTTCTGTTCACTCTGTTCCACATATTTGTACCGACATAAAAGGTGTTCAAAGTTATGGTTTTGATATTTTTTCAGTATGGAACATCTCAAGCTGTGTGAAGTGAGGAGCATGATTGCGATCCTTTTATGGCCGTGCTGCAAAGGTACCTGGTGCTCACTTTTTAGCACAGTATTACATGTGCAGGCCAACTACATAGATTTGTTTTATGTGGAGAGCTGGGAGCCTCCTCTTCCCAAAGGAGGGTGGTGATGCCGTCACATGGGAGCATAAGATAGCCCCTGATTCGTTGATGGTCAGGAGTCAGATTCACAGATGGCGGATTTTGAGTTGGAAATTTGAAGTTCTGTGCGTCAAAGGGATGGGGATCTGCATTTGTTTCTCCTCTGTCTTCAGAACATAAGCTCTACTTGTGCCTTGCAGCAAGAACCAAGAAGGTGTCCATTTAACTCATCAGCTAAATTTCTTGATGGTTGGACCAGCATTTTGGTTTTAAATTCCACCAGTATAAGGGTTCAAGAGGCTGGGGCGACATTTAAGAGAGGGCTACCTCTGTTTTGCAGCCCATTGCCTATGGGCATTTTCCTACCAATGAAGAGAGGACAAACGTTCAGGCTGCCTCGTGGACTCATGTTTATGGTCTAACATTCAAGGATTTGAAATATAATAAGGTCCATGCGGCAAGGATTGTACCCCACTGTTAACGCGAAAGACTGCAGACTTCTCTGGTAACTTAGAAGACGGGAGTACAGAAAAGGATATGACTTGCATCTTTAGTGCCGGTTTGCGGGTACTTTCCTTTGGACCATTGTGCAATGCAGCATCAACTACCTATCCTATCCAAGCACTGGGATTTATGGTAGGTAGTACTCACGGCACCGGGTACATCTTGAAGTCTCGATAGATGTATGATCCAGGCTCCAGCAACGTATTCAACGTTGTCCTGACTCAGTAGACAATTCACTGCTGCAACAGGTCATATAGAAGCCTCTAAAGTCTAAATCTAGGACCTTTTTAGTATTATTGTACTTGTTGTTGCTGCAGTATTTTTTTTTTTATTGATAGAATATTATATAAAAATTAATATGGAAGATAGCATTTGCATAAAATATCTTTCATTCCTTACTTTCAGTTCCTTTTTTTTTTTTTTTCCTCAAATCTTTTGTGCCAAAATCTTTGAAACTTTTACAAACAATTTTTTAGAGAAAGCAGAATAACATGCTCGGCTTGTTAATTTTTCTTGAATTTTTAAAAATAAGAAACGGAAGACAAAAGGCAGTACCGAACTGGCCCAGTGTGTGCCCCCGCTGTCCACCGTTACATGTGTTCTTTCAACCACCAAACTACCAACTTTACCCAAAAAAAAAAAAAAAACTACCAAACTACCAACGTCACCAAGAAAAAAAAAAACTACCAAACTACCAGGTGCCTTCTAATCTGGTGGGATCTTGAGTAGTCGTGGCGCACGCTAACTCGGTTTCTGCACCTTTTACCAGGTCCGACGCTGGTAATCACAGTGGGTCGGACGGGTTGGGTGGTGACGGCGTCGAATCTACCGCGGCGGCGGAATTTAGCGTGTTGGCTGGATGCCGTGTCCACGTGTCACACGAATTGTCCTCCATCAATTCCATCCCGTGTCAATAACAGTAGCAGCTTCTGGAACCGGAGAGCACGATGCCATCACCGCCCAGTAATTAATAGGTTGTTCCCACTATCCCATACATTCCCCCTCTATGCGACACTCGCACTTTGTCACCTTCCGGTGACGGGATCTCGACTCAAACCCGTCGCTGAACCCTTCTCGGCTTTGACCCAGTGGCAGCAGCCATTTTGACAATTGACCGGGCCAAACACCGAAGGAGGAGAACAGGGATTGGTCTGAGTCCACGCGAGAATATTTTCTTATCGGAGAACTAGGCAACGTGCTGCAGTTGGTCAGTCTTCCACTCTTGGTCTCGCTCGACGCTTCTCTGAGACCAGATGGCGATTTGATGAGGTGATGACCATTCCATGCCAACCTCCCTTTAAAAGTTCTAAACCTAGTTAAATCCATTTTATTTTGTATATGAAAGCTTTACAGCAAACGGTCGGTTGGTCAACATCATCATAAAAATAAAATTAATCAGTAAAACAGATAAAAACGAATTAAATGGCACACTACTTGGACGGTAGGGATATGATCGTTTGGGATCAGTCTCGAGTTTTGTGCGTTCGTGTATCGAGATTAATTGTGGCAATAAAATCCGGTGGACCTGGGAGCCAGTTTGCTGCCTCCTTACCACCGTTTCTCATAAAGTTCCAAAAGTAAAATACCAGAGGTGGGCTCCAACTTTGCTGATCCCTTTTATCCCTCCGCCTCCGTGGATTTGGTTTTCATGCCCAATTCCTCTCACCTCTTTCCTTTTCTAGCCCCTTTCACCACGACCGTTTACGAGTTTTCCAAATCACCGCCCAGCGTTCCCTTCGCCTCGTTAAATTTTAAAATTTCTCTCTCTGTCTCTCAAAAATATTTTGTTCTCAAAGGCTGTCCCTCGGTCTGCCCTCTCCTCTCCCATGCTTTCCTGATGAGGGAACGCCGAAGGGAAGGGTTGCGTGGTCTCTTCTCTCGCCTCATCAGGACCGTCTGATGAGGCTCCCTATCGTCACCGCCGCGGCGACGATAGCTGCAGTTCTGCTCGCTCTTTTCTTCACCCCCGCGGATGGGCTGGGCTCTGCCGCTACCCTCGCCATCAGCTCCGGCACCGTCTGCGGCGTCCTCGCCGATGCCGCACCGCGGAGCATCCAGTGCGCCCGCGGAACTCGGCAGGTCTTCTCGATACCGCCGAACGCCTCGTTCGATTCCGTCTCCGGCGGCCGGGACTTCCTCTGCGGGCTTCGGTCCGGCGGCGACGCCTTCTTCTGCTGGGACGCCAGCAACGCCTCCTCCACCGACCTTACGCCGAAGCGCGTCTACAAAGGGCCCCCCTCGTTGACGAACCTCACCGTCGGTGAGGACCAGGTCGCCGCCATGAATGGCACGGCGATCCAGTGGTGGCGAGGTGACGGCAGCTTCCCCTCCGCCGTCCCCGGGTCCTACCACTCGCTGACCTCGGGGCGCGGCTTCTCCTGCGCCATTGACGCCAACAACACCGTCCAATGTTGGGGAAGGCGCCGCGGGCCGATCCAAAGTTTCTTTTCGAACATGTCCATGGCGAGCATCGTCGCAGGGGACTCACACGTCTGCGGTCTAAACACCACAGGCTTCTTACTCTGCGGGGGAAATAACAGTTATGGGCAATTGGACGCGCCCTCCGGCCCGGCATTCGAGTTCTCCATCCTCGCGTTGGGGGCGACCCAGTCGTGCGCGGTTCGGCAAAGCAACGGCATGGTAGTCTGCTGGGGTGGCGACGGCGGTGGGAGGGGGAGCTACTCCCCGGTAAACAACACCGCGTTCGAGTTCATTGTGGCCGGGGACAATCTCACGTGCGGCCTTACCACGTTGAACTTTTCGGTGGTGTGCTGGGGGACGAACCGGAGTAATCCGGCGGTGACCATGCTTCCGCTGCCGAGAATTCTTCCGGGTATTTGTACTTCTAATCAGAGTTCCTGCAAATGTGACATCTTTCCGGATTCGGCGAGTCTCTGCTCTGGTTCTGGAGTTATTTGCAAGGCCTGCCCATTTCCGTCGCCGCCGCCGCCGCCACCGCCACCGCCCCCACCCCCGCCCCCGCCACCGCAGCCGCCGTCACCTTCGCCATCGAAAAAGACTAGCAAGCGATGGCTGGCTTTCGTGATCGTGGGATCAGTCGGCAGCTTCGCCGGACTTTGTACAATAGTCTATTGGCTATGGACATGGGTGTCCCGGAACAAGAAAGTCCACAACTCAGTACAGCCCACCATCACGACCGCCGGAAATGGAGGAGCCACTTCGGGTGCCGGAAATGGAGGGGGCCCTTTCATCTCCCCTTCGGGGTCCAGATCCCGAATATTCCGTCGGCAGGGTTCGCGGGTCATGAGGCGGCAGAGGAGCGGTCCGTCATCGTTCAAGGATAGGGCGGAGCAGTTCACCTTCGCCGAGCTCGCCGCCGCTACTAAAAGTTTCTCCTTGGAAACCAAAATCGGCGCCGGGAGCTTCGGGACTGTGTACAAAGGCAAGCTTTCCGACGGGCGCGAGGTGGCGATCAAAAGAGGCGAGTCCGGTCAGAGAACCAAGAAGTTCCAAGAGAAAGAGAGCGCCTTTCAGTCGGAACTGGCCTTCCTCTCGCGACTCCATCACAAACACCTGGTGGGCCTTGTGGGATACTGCGAGGAGGAGGAGGAGAGGCTCCTGGTCTACGAGTACATGAAGAACGGGGCTCTCTACGACCACCTCCACTCCAAGGAGAGCACCTCCACCGTCCTCAACTCCTGGAAGATGAGGATAAAGGTCTTATTAGACGCGGCGAGGGGCGTCGAATACCTACACAACTACGCCGTGCCGCCGATCATCCACAGAGACATCAAATCGTCGAACATCCTTCTGGATGGGAACTGGGTGGCGAGGGTGTCGGACTTCGGGCTATCGCTGATGGGTCCGGAGTCGAACGGCGGTCACCTATCGGCGAGGGCGGCGGGGACGGTGGGATACATGGACCCCGAGTACTACGGGCTCCACCAGTTGACGGTGAAGAGCGACGTCTACGGGCTTGGGGTGGTGATGCTGGAGGTGTTGACGGGGAAAAGAGCGATCTTTAAGGATGGGGAGGGTGGGGATCCGAGGAGCGTGGTGGACTACGCGGGGCCGAGGATCGCAGCCGGGGAGTTGGCGCGGGTGCTGGATTCACGGGTGTCGCCGCCGGGGGCGAACGAGACGGAGGCGGTGGAGCTGGTGGCGTACACCGCGGTGCACTGCGTGAGCCTCGAGGCGAAGGATCGGCCCTTCATGGCCGACGTCGTCGCCAACCTCGAGAGCGCCCTCGCGCTCTGCGAGGACAGCCATGGCAGCATCTCCAGCGCCAGCATCTCCCTCGCCTCCGTCGATTGATTCATTTTTTTTTTCCCCTTAATTTTTCCTTCATTCTTCCTCCATTTTCCCCAAATATTTTGATTTCGATACCTTGCCGTTGATGTTTGTAAATCGATTTCTTCTGAAATCCGGCGATTGAGCTGCCGGCTGCTGAAATTTTCCCTTTGTTTCCCTTTTTTTCAAAAATTGAAAAATCAATATAGTTGATGGTTTTAGGCTAAACTAATACACAATTAAATATGAGAATTTTCACTATCAAATAAAGCACGAAATACAGAGCTATGTGCAGTGTGCTATGATTTTGTTTGATGTGGGGCTTGGGGAGGAGAGGCATGTTTGTCTCATGATTAGGGTGTCTTTGGCTTAAAAAAAAAAAAAGAAAAAGAAAAAGAAAGAAAAAAAAAAGAAAAAAAAAGAAGAAGAAAAAACGGATGGGTGTAGGGGAAGAAAAGTTGCCTTTGTGGACCTCTGCTTTGAATTCTTGTCAAAGGGAGTAGTTTGGACTGTTCATCTCTTTCTTTCTTTCCATCTGGTCCTGGTCATAGATAATAAATAGGGAGGGCCGACATGGGCTTCTTTGCTTGAAATCTGTGTTCACTTGACCGTGAGTATTTCAAGCTTGGCGGGCAATGCCATGGCAAACATGTGACGTTTCCGTTTTCACCTCTCAAATGTTGGCAGCTGATGGTGGCTTTGGTTCTTTTGAACAGTCCAAAGCTCTTCAAAACATACATCTTTTCTATAAGGTTGTCAAAGGATTTTTCAACTAGAACGATCTCATAATCTAAAGCCATCCAAAAGCATAGGCAGACTAGGTCTAAGTATTATATAGAAGATAGTCTGCCAATTTATTATTGGTATGATTGCAACTAATTATAAGTTTTTCCCCTCTCTATTATTTAGAGGAGTGGGTCATCTAATTAGCAGAATGGGAACAAAATATTTTAGTCTAGTTATCTAATACAATGCAAGCTAGTTTCGTCAACACGAGAGGTTTCCAATAATTTGTTATCAAACTCAATGATTCTTTTTAATGTGGTAGGTATTTTTTTTTTTATCTGAACTCGATAATAATAGAAGTGATACTATCCTTGGCAATATCTATCTTCATTCATCTCAGATATAGGTGAATTGAAAAGATGATTATGCCAATATGAATATATTGGCAAGGGTTACGCCACTTTGGCCATAATTATATGTTTAAAATAATTATAATTATGAGATAACATGGAAAGCTGTTATTACGCAGTTAAGCATGATGAGAGCCGTTGTTATATATTTAATGCACATTTTGTTTATCTTGATAATAACAATCAAACTTTCTCTATAAATAAAAAATGGCAGAGGATCATTTGATAAGGCATTCAACTATTCTACCACTTGCAACAATCATTCTCCTGCTCTCTTTCTCTTCTATTGTTCCCTAAATTCTGATTAATTTGAGCATCGGATTGTCCTTTATGAAAAAAAACTTTGATAAGAGAACTGTCTTTGGTATCTTAGGATCCACAAGTGCTTAGGAGAGGACCAACCTCACTGTCACCTTATTCATATCACCCTCAGAATGATCTCAGATTTCAGAAGCAGCATTTTTGATGTGTATAATGATAGATGATTTAGTATGCACATGAGGTGTGTTTGCAAGACCAGTGTCATGCCTATGATTTTTATGACAAGTTCTTCATTTCTGATCTCATGCGTCGTAATCTTCTAACCTTCAAAGTTAGTTTGAAATATCTTAAATATTTGCTGCTTTAGAGTAGTTGTGTTGCTTTTGCATTAGAAAAAGTTCACGATTCACTTGATGCAGCTGACACATTAAATTTTTGACTTGAATAATGAATCTTTGACAATATAGAGATATGAGGGGTCATCTTCTAAATAATTCAAGCTGGCTAAGTTGAATTCAGGCAGTTTTGGGTTTCAAATTGTGTATATCATCCAAATGCTACTTAACTTTTGTCCTCTCACGTCCTTCACCTAGCAAACAGTATTTTAAGTCACCAACTCACCAACTACTTCCCTATAATACCAAAGATTTCTCCAGATGGATTCAAATGGGAACACAAGAGGCAGTGGAACCAGAAGGCCTCTTTCACACTGCACTGCAAAATTTCGCATTTTCGTATGGTTAGGTGGAAACCACTTGCTAATTTTCAGCATGCTGCTACTTTCCAACACAGCAGTCCATATTATATTCATGCATCTCACAAAGCTTTAGGCGTGGGTGATATATATTCTCTCTCTAAAGTAGTAAAATAAAGAAGAGAAGGTATGGGGATTCTTAGGAAAGTATGACCCACCGAAACGCATGGTTGTGAAACAGTGGAGCAATGGCGATAAGAAATTGTCTTCGGCCGCTTGGGTGTCAACCCCTGGCCGCCCACTCGTGGTCTAAATTAATGACAGTCTCAACTGACAGAAGATTCATCACAATGGTCTTTAACTACAACCACCTTCAAATGTGGCCACGGTTTCTATTTGGCATGGGGTACAAGTGGGTCGAGTTGGGTCTCTAAAGTGAGCTTTATTTGGATCAAAACCAGTGGGTGTGGATTCTAAGATTTAGAGCTATATTCTGCTGATTAAACTGGGTCAAGTAAGGTCCCTTTTTCTACATTCAATTGATCTGGACGAATGAATGGATACTATTTTGAGCCTATTCGAGACTTGTTTAATGTGATTGTATTAGATCATCTAGCAAAATATGGGAACTACATGGTTAGGTTTGGTTTTCATTTTGAGTGAATAGATGAGTTCGAATGCATTTGCTGACCCGAGTAAATCACCAGGTTTGTAGATCGGTGATGTGCTTTAAATGGTTCATATTTGGAATCTGTCATCAAACAAACCATACAAATTTGAGAAGAAACTAGCGAGCTTGAAGAACAATTTAATACGCCACAAGTGGGGTCAAACAAGAGGAGCACCTCCTGCCCATTTACGCTGTTGAACAGCTTAAATGGCATGTCCTAGAGATGTCAATAGTGAAATTGTTGAAAATTATGGATGATGTTTAATACCTTGTGGGATAATTAGTTAGAGGGACAAAGATTGATACATATAATTGAGAAGCATTGAGTTAGATCATTAGATGATTGGATCCAAAACCTAATGAAGTTTAAGATTTTTGGCTGAGTTAGGTTTCGACATATATAGCAAGTCCTATTCATACTAGGACTCTCTATCCTCCTACAAGTGGTATCAAAGTTGATGAGTAACAATTCGAGGCAACTATCCAAATTATGAAGGAGCCGCAATTAGCAATTCTTGTGAAGAAAATTGACATGCCATGTGCATTGATAATTGTAGAGGTAAATGGTAATCATTGCGTACCAAAAAGATGCATTAAGCGACATGGTTCTTAGAAGAACGATATCTTATAAGAGTATGGTAAAGCATAACTCATGAAGAGTGAATAGCTTCTATTGGAGCAATAACAAACTGGTGAAATGCGAGTGAGCTCTTAAAAATGGTTTCTTGTGAAAATATAGTAAGAGTGTTATTCTTGGAGAGCAGGTATTTATTGGACGGAAGAGGTTGCACATTGGTGAAGTGTGGCTCTTGGAGAGTAAACTAAGCTCATAATCTGCAGTGATATCCATGTAATACACTCAAAAACAATAATTAGATACGGCGCTTGATTTGAAAGCAGTAGATTAGTGTTGAGGGAGAGATTGAAATCAACTCACACGTGAAGGATGGGTTGTTGAGAAGCATGTGTATGGGTTAATCACGTAGGAAGTAAGGCAAAAGGACGTGGTAACAACAAGCTTGTGATTTGAATAGAGTTTGGACCTGGTCAAACATTCCAGTTAATTGGATGTGTTTGCTAGCAAACAGTGCTAATAACAACTCCACCCACCGTGGTTCACACGTTTGATAGCCTGCAGGATGGCAAGGTTCCCCTTCACAGGCCATACAAACATGGGACACCAACAATTCATAAATTAAGTGCACAAAAGTTACAATGTTCGGACTGAAATGGAAGGTTACAATGCAAGTGTTGCAAGGCCTGCCCATTTCCGTCGCCGCCGCCGCCGCCGCCGCCACCGCCATCGCCCCCGCCCCCACCCCCGCCACCGCAGTCGCCGTCACCTTCGCCATCGAAAAAGACTAGCAAGCGATGGCTAGCTTTCGTGATCGTGGGATCAGTCGGCAGCTTCGCCGGACTTTGTACAATAGTCTATTGGCTATGGACATGGGTGTCCCGAAACAAGAAAGTCCACAACAATTGATCTGGACGAATGAATGGATACTATTTTGAACCTGTTGGGGAATACCGACCGACCCCGCTCATGCCGATTTATAATCGGACATACCCGACCGACCGACTGACCGATCGCCGGGTGCCATTACCGACCGATCGACGGCTCTCTACCGACCGAGGATATGTCGGTCGGGCAGACCTTTTCCGCCCTCCTGACCGACTGCACTAGGGGATCCGATGCCCGACTCCCGCGACGTGCCGACTGACCGTCGGAGGGGTCCGAATCTCCACCTGACGCCCCTCAGCTGGCCACCGACCTAAGGTCGGTCGACTCCTCCAATCATCGTACTACTGTCAGAGACTGTCAGTCCTAACAACAGCATGCGGCACTGCCGCCTAGGAGCATTATCCCACCTAAGGCGTGGGTCAACCCCAGCGATTTGACAGCCCCACAGCGATGTGACACCTTCACGGCGACTCTGACAGTCTACAGTGAATTGACAATTCTTCAATTGTCCGCGCCATTAATGACGGCGCCAAACCACGCTCCACTATATATATCGGGGAAGGCAACAGTGCTAGAGGTCCCTTCGAAACTCTTGGGCTTGCCCCCTCTCTCTCTTTCCCTCTCTCGTTGAGCTCCTTGTTTTCTTTTCACTGTTGCCTAGTCTCCTCTCTGACTTGACCATCGGAGGGTTCCCGCCGGAGCCGCCTCCGGTCAGTGCGGACTTTCTTTTGCAGGTGCTCGTTCCCGACGATCAGACGACGAGGGGATTGGCCGCAACAGATTGGCGCGCCAGGAAGGGGGGCGGCAACAGGCAGCGTAACGGTACTTTGTCCCCACGAGATTTGAGATGACAAAGATAAGAGCTCAGCGATCGAGCATCACTGGATCGGCGAGACGCTCTTCCCACCGAGAAGAGGCCTCTCCTCCACCCTCCGCGGTGGAACCCAGTTCTCCACACCCCGCGATGACCACGGAGGTGCAAATCACGACGATCGTGCGGCAGATGACCGTGCTGACGGACGCGGTCAAAAGCCTTCAGCGACGCCGATCCAGCTGCCGCCATCACCGGCCGGGCAACCGACGGTACGTCCGATGCCCTCCAGGAGCAGCCGCCGACGCCCGCGTCGATCTCCATCGTCTCCGCAGGACCACCTGCCACAGCGCTCCCACAGAGAGGAGGAGGGGCGGCCGCGGCGTGACGCCCGTCAGTCCCGACAGCATTCTCCCTCCCAGCTGGATCGAGCGAGGAAGGAGAAGCGACCGCGAACGCCGTCCGCCTCTCTCTTGGACTCTTCCGGAGACTCCACTCCTGGGGTCTCCCAGCACCGACGGACAGACGACTACGAACGCAGGTTTGAAAAAATCGACCATCGGCTCGCGCAGCTGCAGGTGGACGGACAGAAGTCTTCAAACGACGTCGACTTCTAGACCGCCCAACCTCTCTCCCGACTCATCCTCGACAAACCGATCCCCAGTCGGTTCAAGATGCCGCACGTGGAGCCCTACGACGGCTCCACCGACCCAATCGACCACTTGGAGAGCTACAAAGCTCTCATGACGATTCAAGGGGCAATCGACGCTCTCTTTTGCATCGGCTTCCCCGCCACGCTCCGCAAAGTTGCCAGGGCCTGGTACTCCGATCTTCGATCGAAAAGTATCCACTCCTTTGGACAGCTCGAGCACTCTTTCGTGGCTCACTTCAGTACCAACCGGAAGCCACCGCGAACGTCGGACAGCCTTTTCTCCCTCAAATAGGGAGAAAATGAGACGCTCCGACACTTCGTGACGCGGTTCAACGTGGCCACGCTTGAGGTCCGGGACCTCAACGAAGACATGGCCATCTCGGCCATGATACGGGGGCTGAGGGCATCCTGATTCACTTACTCCCTGGACAAGATCCTCCCCCGGATGTATACCGAATTGTTGGAGCGCGCGTACAAGTACATGCGCGCAGATGAAGAAGCCTCCGACTGATGCTTGACCGAATTCAAGGGCCCGAAGGAGAAGCAGAGAAAGGGTCGGGACCCCATCGAACCTAGCAGGCCCCCGACCAACGGTCGGGTCTCGCCCCTGCGACGAAACCAAAAGTCACCCCGACGGCAGACTCCAAGGCCGACACGCCCCAGGTACGACTCCTACACTCCCCTCTCTGCTCCTCGTGCGCAGATTTTGATGGAAATCGAAGGGAAAGAGTACCTGCGGCGGCCTCCACCTCTGAAGGCAAAGGGCCTCGACCGACGGAAGTATTGCCGATTCCACCAGAGCCACGGCCACAATATCGAGCAATGCATCCAGCTTAAGGATGAGATCGAAGCTCTCATCCATCGAGGGTATCTCGATAAATTTTGGAGGAACCCGCCGACTCAACCGATCGCCGATCGACGACCCCAGCCGACTGAAGAAGCGACGACTAATCAGCCAACGACCGGGGTCATCAATATGATTTCCAAACGACTTGGCCCGGGGACGTCTGCTGGAGGGGAGCCGACGAAGAGGCTGCACCCGGATGACGCAATTACCTTTACGGAAGAAGATGTTCGGGGCATCCAAACTCCTCACGACGACGCTGTTGTTGTCTCGATGACAATAGCGAACTACGATGTAAAAAGAATTCTTGTAGATAATGGAAGGTCAACGAACGTTTTGTTTTACTCGACCTTCTCCTGGATGCGACTACCAACCGACCGACTCAAGAGGGTCCCTACGCCCTTGATAGGCTTCGCCGGGGATGCCGTCACGACGGAAGGAAAAATTACCCTGCCCGTGACGGTCGGCACCAAACCACGACAAAGCACGGTTCATTTGACTTTTGCGGTCGTCCAGGTGCCCTCGGCCTATAACGCCATACTTGAAAGACCCGGACTAAACGCCCTCAAGGCGATTGCCTCGACGTACCATCTCTTGATTCGGTTTCCGACTAAAAATGAAGTCGGGGAGATGCGCGGAGATCAACAGCTCACTCGCCGATGCTTCCAGATCTCCGCTCAAAGCAACGAGTTGAAAGGCTCCCTGACGATCGACAAACTAGACCAGCGGGAGGAGGAAGAACGGGGCTCGCCAGCCGAGCAGCTCGTGTCAATCCCGATAGCGGAAAGCCCCGACCGAAAGGTATGGGTCGGATCTCAACTGCCCGACCCAGAACGACGACGGTTGACGGAGCTGCTGAAGGCCAACGCCGACATATTTGCTTGGTCGGCAGCAGATATGTCGGGCATCCCCCCGGAGACAATAACGCACCGACTCAACATCGATCCGACGATGAGGCCGGTGAGACAAAAGAAAAGATCTTTTGCTCCTGAAAGACAGAAGGCCATCGACGAAGAAGTGGACAAGCTACTCGAGGCAAGCTTCATCAGAGAAGCCACATATCCCGATTGGCTCGCCAATGTTGTCATGGTCAAGAAAGCCAACAGAAAGTGGAGGATTTGTATCGACTACACCGACTTGAATCGGGCCTGTCCGAAAGACAGCTTTCCACTTCCAAAGATCGACCAGCTGGTAGATGCGACGTCCGGATTTCGACTACTCAGCTTCATGGACACCTTCATCGGGTACAACCAGATCCGGATGGCGCCTGAAGATGAGGAACACACTGCCTTCGTGACCCCCAATGGCCTCTACTGCTACCGAGTAATGCCCTTCGGACTGAAGAATGCCGGCGCCACCTACCAACGATTTGTCAATAAGATCTTCAAATATCAGATCGGGTGCAATATGGAAGTGTACGTGGACGACATGCTGGTAAAAAATACGCAGACTGCAGATCATATTCGAGACCTCGAAGAGGCTTTTCGCACTCTACGACAACATCGAATGAAGCTGAATCCGACTAAGTGCGCTTTTGGAGTGACCTCGGAGAAGTTTCTCGGGTTCCTCATTTCTCAACGAGGAATCGAGGCTAACCCTGAGAAAATAAAAATAATCATCGACATGCGCCATCCAAACACCAAGAAGGAGGTCCAGCAGCTGAACGGAAAGATCGTCGTCCTCAGCCGGTTCATCTCTCGATCGGCTGAAAGGTGCCTCCCATTCTTCAAAACCCTGAGGCAGGCGAAGGGCTTCTCTTGGTCGGATGAGTGTCAACGGGCCTTCGAGGATCTGAAGAGGTATTTGGCTTCCCCGCCATTGCTTGTGAAGTCTGGGGTCGGGGAGACATTGTATCTCTATTTGGTCACTTCCCCCGAGGCGGTCAGTTCGGTGCTCATCAGAGAAAACGAGAGCCGAACTCATCAGCCTATCTACTATACCAGCAAAGTGCTCCGCGATGCCGAAGCCCGATATTCGGAGACGGAAAAGATGATTTTCGTCCTGACCGTCTCCGTGCAGTGACTCCGTCCATACTTCCAGGCGCATGCCATTGTGGTTCTCACCAACCAGCCCCTGAGGGCGATATTGCGCCGACCCGACACATCGGGACGACTGGCAAAGTGGGCGATGAAGCTCAGCGAGTTCGACATACAGTATCGGCCGCGACCTGCCTTAAAGGCCCAGGTCCTGGCCGACTTCATCGCAGAATGCCCGACGGCCGACCAAGGGTCGGAAGATGCGGACCCCGGATGAGACGCGGTCCCTGAGCCTGACCCGGCCTCTACCTGGGTACTGCACATCGACGGAGCTTCAAACGCTCAGGGGAGCGGGGCTGGGTTCCTGCTCACCAACTCGGATGGTGTAGTCACCGAGTACGCCCTCCGATTCGACTTCAAAGCCTCCAATAACCAAGCCGAGTATGAAGCACTTCTCGCCGGCTTGAGGATGGCAAGGGAACTTGGGATCGACAGCCTCCGGGCATTCTCCGACTCTCAGCTGATCGTGGGCAGGTCAAAGGCGAATTCAAGGCGCGAGATCCAGCCATGATAAAATATCTCCAAAAAGTGAAGGATCTCGTGATGCGTCTCGGATATTTTGAAATCTCCCACATTCTCAGGACGGAGAATGCCCGGGCCGACACACTCTCCAGGCTGGCGACCTCGGCTTTCGACTCTTTGGGCCGGACGTTCGTGGAGAACCTCGAGCAGCCAAGCATCGACAAGGTCGACGAGGTGCTACAACTGACAGCAGAACCAAGCTGGGTGGATCTGATTGTTCGGTACCTGACCGACGGGATCAGCCTTGAAGATCCCGCGGAGGCCAGGCGGCTCCGATGGTCGGCCTCCCAATATGTGATCATGGATGGCCGACTCTACAAAAGATCGTTCTCCCTTCCCTTGCTCAGGTGCTTGGGACCGACCGACGTAGATTACGCACTCAGAGAGGTGCACGAAGAAATCTGCGGGAGTCACTTGGGGGCAAATCCTTAGCCTACAAGGTCCTGCGGCAGGGTTACTACTGGCCCACCATGAGGAAGGACGCGGTTGAGTTGGTCCGAAAGTGCGAACCATGCCAGAAGTACGCCAACGTACAACACCGACCGGCCAGCCAAATCACTCCTATTGTCGCTCCATGGCCCTTCGCTCAATGGGGGGTCAACATTCTCGATTCTTTCCCTTCAGCATCGGGCCATAGGAAGTTCATAGTCGTCGCCATCGACTACTTCACCAAGTGGGTGGAGGCCGAGCCCCTGGCGCAGATTACCGAACGAAAGATGGAGGACTTCGTCCAAAAATCCATCATCTTCAGGTTCGGATTGCCGCATACCATTATCACCGACAATGGGCGACAATTCGACAACCAAGACTTCAGAGACTTCTGCGTGAGGTTTCACATCACGCACCGACTGACTTCAGTCGGGCACCCACAGTCCAATGGCGAAGTCGAGGTGACGAACCGGACCATACTACATGGGCACAAAACCCGACTAAATGAAGCCAAAGGCTTCTGGGTCGACGAGCTGGGCTCCGTTCTGTGGGCTTACCGAACGACCCCCCACGTTCCGACCGGAGAGTCGCCTTTCAGTTTGGCCTATGAGATGGAGGCGATGATACCACTCGAGATTGGGCTGCCATCTACCAGGGTCGAGCGGTATCAAGAGCCGAAAAACTCTGATTGCCGGAGAGCCGACCTAGACCTCCTCCCCGAACTACGGAATGAGGCTCAACTTCGCATGGCTTCATACCGACAGAAGGTAGCCCGATATTACAATGCCAAGGTCAGACCAAAGCTTTTTAGGCCAGGGGACTTAGTCCTGAGAAAGGCAGAAGTCTCGAAGCCCCTGGATCAAGGAAAGCTGGCTCCGAATTGGGAAGGGCCCTACATGGTGGCGGACACCTACGGGCCAAGGACTTACCGACTGGAAACTCTGGAAGGGAAACCGATTCTCCGGACCTGGAACGCTGACAACCTGAAGTTGTATCACCAATGAACTTTGTACCTGTTCATTCGGAATGCGAACCCAGTTCCAAATTTCGGAGTCTTAACTCTTCGACTGATGATCGGCGCTCGCCAAAAAGGATGAGACCCGACGTCCCGACTCGAACTTAATGTCCACGTGAGACTGACGGCCCGATCGCCGACAATGCATCGGGCGCTCATAAAGGCCGAACCGTCCACGGCAACGGGAGTTGACACTCCTTCTACGATCGAACTTTCGGGCCAAACAATCGGCTAACTTACCGATTGAGCCCCGACCAAAGAAAGACGAAATGCCTGCGCGACCGCCGTCGCGACTTACCGACCGAGCCACGACCGGTCGAAGGATATTCGGCTTACCACCGTCTATCACACGAAGCGACTGCTGTCGCATTCACGACTCACCGATCGAGCTACGGCCGGTCGGAAGATATTCGGCTCACCACCATATATCATGTGGCGCAGTGTAAATACCCGACACAAGGGTATCGGGATCTGACTTATTATCGTTTCCTCGACTAAACGCGCCGGACGACATCCAACTGAACGCGTCGGAAGAGACCCAACTACCATGTCCTATCCGACGGTCGGTCGGCTTTTGACTCAACGAGCACGCCCGACTCACAGCCGGGCGAAGGATGCCCGACTTATACCCTCGACCATCGAAAGGCCGATCCAAAGTCGGAACTTGTTCTACCTTCGTGGTGGCACGAACTACCGAACATCCTAACTGATCTATATGGGTTAGCGACTCACGTGTTCAAAGGCATTCCACAACATATGAAAAACGAAAGACATGCCGAAGGAAAAAGTTCAAAAAACTTCGACTTCAATTTCATTGAAGATCAAAATAAGCTTACAAAGTTGGGCCGAAACCCGAGTACAAACCGGAGCAAAAGGAAAAATAAAAATAGAAAACCGACTAGTCCTCGAAGTCCGCCTCCTCCACTGGATAACGGCGGGGGACGGTCGGCGAACTCGCTCTGGCTTCAGCAGTCGGGGCTGCTTGATCTTCGGTGGCTTGCTCTGCGTCTTTTTCGGCTTCCGCCCTGGTGGTGAGGCCTCCCGATGATGGGTCGGCTGTCTCCTCCAAAGCGGGGCCTCCGACTCTGGCAGAACTATGCTGCTGAGATCAAGCTTCGGGTACAGACTTCGAACGGCTTTTCGAGCATCCTCGTACCCGACTCGGTACGAAAGGAAGCCGCTCTCCAGAAGCTCTTCTCGGTACTCTTCCGAGTCACGAAAGTCTTCGACAGCCCGACCCAAGGCCTCCTTCATCGACTCCGCTTCTGCCCTCGCGATGTCTGCGTCGGCTCGGGCAATGGATAGACCTTCCTCGGCCTTAGCGAGATTTTTGAGGCTGACTCGGAGCTGCTCACGGTCGGCCTCCAGCTCCTTGGCGAAGCTATCCCGCTCGTGCCGAAGCCGATGGACGGTCCGGGACTTCTTCTTCGCATCGTCCCGGGTCGACTGCAGCTCTGACTCCGACGTCGCCAAGGCTCCCTTGAGTCGGAAGACCTCCTCCGTAAGTCGGGAGACCTCCCCCTCGAGTCGGCCCTCCCGTTTGACCGACTGTTGCAGCTGGTCGACCAGGACGACCTTGTCGGCTTCAACAGCGGCGATCTTGTCTCTCCAAGCCGCGCGCATGTCGTCGAACTTCCGGTATCCGGCCTCTAGCTCGGACATGTTGAAGACCAGCTGCACAAAACGAAACCGACCGTCAGGAGACCGAGCTTACAGAAACTACATTGAAGGCAAAAAAGGGAGAAACTCACCCGGATCATCATCGGATAGAATGAAGACAGTATGTCGGAGACACGCTGGTTCTTCATCGCCTCGATGTCGGCAGGAAGGAGCGCCTGGCACAGTCTCCTGACCAAGTCGTGGTTGGCCAGGCCCGACGCACCTTCGGGGAGTGGGAAGTCGGTCAATCCTCCGCCGGCCGATCGTCCTTCATCGCCCGACGCCATGGGGGCCTTCCTTCGGCTGGACGCCCAGGCCCTGACGTCGGAGATGGACGGCAGGCTTGAGCCCGATCGAGTCTCGACCGGCGGTGCGGCAACAGCGGGCGCTGGTCGCTCGTGCTCGTGAGCCTCCTCCCGATCCTCCTCTGCCGGCTGGGCGGTCGATGCGCCATCGACCGACTTAGTCGCCCTTCTTTCGGGTGAAGCGGCGCCCTCGCCCGACGGTCCCTCGGACGGGACTTCGACAAGCACCGTCGGCGCCGACAGTGCGATGACGGGCTCTGCCCCCGACCCAGTCAGTTCGCTCGGTGGAGCTGCGTGGGGCCTCTTGGGAGGCCGTGATGGTCCGGCCCCTTGCGTCGGTCTCTTTCGGACGGCGTACTGACGTACGTCGGCCACCGTCAGTCGTGATCTCGACGGCATATTTGCAAACAACGACGAACGGTCAGCGCCATGAAGAAAAAATGAAAAGAAGAAAAAGGGGAAGAAAAATGAAAAACCGACCTAAGTGAGGGACCGGGCTGAGGCCGGCGTCATACAAGGCCTGCTCGGTGACGAGCTCCCTCTGCTTCGGCACCGAGATATCTTTTAGTCGGTGGAAGTCTTCCCGATCTTCGGCTTCCACCCGACTGTTCTCATTCGGTTCGGTTCGGAGATTCCCCCAACGGACAGGGAACCCCCAAGGAGTGGAAGACGACGCAAAGAAGAACTGATTCTTCCATCCGTGAATGGACGACGGAAGACCAGTGATGAAGGAAAGCCCCTTCCGAGGATTGAAGTACCACCACCCTCGGGCTTTAGGGTGGGGTCGGAGGACGAAGAAGGCTCGAAAGAGGGAGATCCGAGGGTCAGTCGGTAAAAGCCGACACAGAAGAGCGAAGCTGACTATTAGCCGAACTGAGTTCGGCGCGAGTTGTGCCGGGCACAGCCCGTAATAGTCGAGAATGTTTTGGACAAACATCGGGACCGGAAAACGAAGGCCGGCCCGAAGGTCCTCCACGTAGAAGGCCACCTGGCCCTCAGGCGGGCTATTAACCCGACCGTCGGCACCAGGGGCGAACAGTCGAAACTGCCCCGGGATGCGATATTGCTCCCGGAGCCGATCGACGTTCGGCCCCGAAAGTGAAGAGGCCTCCACCTCCGGGGTCGACCGAGTGTCGTCAGTCGGCTCTCCCGACCGACCACCTCATGGAGACATTCTGGCCATGGACTGAGAAAAATGTGAGGAAATGAAGAAGAAGGAGATGGTAAAGGTGATGATGACCTATAGAAGAAGAAGACGGAACCCCTAAGAAGAAGGGAAGCGGAGAAGAGTACCTGGGATGAGGGATTACGCGGGCAGAGTCTCGACAACAAAGTAATGGGGGGGTAAAAACTGAATAGGGGCGACCCTGTATATATAGTACCCCCCGACGGTCTAGATGAAGGCACGACCAACGAGGAGTTCCCAGATCTTGCCACATGGTGTCATCCGGGCCGTCCGTCGGCCCGACGGTTCGATGCACCCATCCTCAGATCGAGCCACGTCACCTCAATCCGCTCCAACGGATCCATCCCAATGGCCACGTGCCACAGAGGCCGTGACGTTTCGTATCTCCGAGGGGGCGGCGGGAACGACGATTTTTCTTCCCGATGGGACGAGACGTCTGACACCTACAGACCGTTCGACACCGACATGACATCTGGCGCCGACGAGACGTCTTACGCCGACGGGACAGGACGTCTGACACCGACTGGACATCTAACGCCAGCGAATCGCTCGGCATTCATGAGACGCCTGACATCATATCAACCCACGGTACGGTCGGAACTTGACACACAGTGGATCCACTCCTTTTCGCCCGACATCGGCCAGCGCACCGTCCGACTCAGGAGTGGAGGGGGGAAACTGTTGGAGAATACCGACCGACCCCGCTCATGCCGACTTATAATCGGGCATACCCGACCGACCGACCGACCGACCGATCATCGGGTGCTATTACCGATCGATCGACGGCTCTCTACCGACCGAGGATATGTCGGTCGGGCAGACCTTTTCCGCCCTCCTGGCCGACTGCACCAGGGGGTCCGATGCCCGACTCCCGCGACGTGCCCGACTGACCGTCGGAGGGGTCCGAATCTCCACCTGACGCCCCTCAGTTGGCCACCGACCTAAGGTCGGTCGACTCCTCCAATCGCCGTACTACTGCCAGAGACTGTCAGTCCTGACAACAGCATGCGGCACTGCCGCCTAGGGGCATTATCCCACCTAAGGCGTGGGTCAACCCCAGCGATTTGACAGCCCCACAGTGATGTGACACCTTCACAGCGACTCTGACAGTCTACAGTGAATTGATAATTCTTCAATTGTCCGCGCCATTAATGACGGCGCCATACCACGCTCCATGTTAGGATTTGATGCCTCGAGATTCAGTCCACATTGAGCCCACAATGAGGTTCGCGGCGAAAAACGGAGTCCGACGAGACCAAGATCACCTGAATCGGAGCTCGGATGGAGGAGATACGAGCTTTTGAAGTCGGCACGAGAATCGAGGTGGCGGAGGACCGCCGGCGACTGGCGGTGGGCGGCAGCGGTGCGGCCGCAGACGGCGGCGCGCGGGACGCGCGACCCAGGCCGGCGCGGGACGTGCGACCCAGGCCGGCCCAGGCGGGCGCGCGGCCCAGCGGGGCGCACGGCCCAGGCGGGCGCGCGCAGGCCCGCGCGCAGGTGCGGCCCAGGCCCGCGCGCGCGGGCCGGCCCAGGCCAACGGCCTGCTGGCCCTCTTGCCCCGGTCCACCGTGGACCGGGCGGTCCACGGCGCAGCCTGTGGACCGCGTGGGCGTTTCCCATGCGTTTCTCGCGGTCCACGGTACTATTCCGTGGATCGGAGCGCGATCTGACGGTCCAGGGGGCTCCCGGTCTTGATCCGACAGTCCAGGGGGTTTTTTGGCTTTGTTTAGGGCTCCTAATCCCTCTCTAATCAAGTTTAAACTCTGTTTAAGGTCTATAAAACCCTGTGATGAAACAGAGAGGGTGTGGTCGTTTTCTCGCCGCCATACGAACCGAGAAGAGAGAGAGAGGGGCGAGAGCGCTGTGAGAGAGGAGCAGGAGGCTCCTGGACAGCGGTCGCCAGGCTCTTCAGGGGTTCAGGGGGGTCTCCAAGAGAGAGAGAGCTTTTGTGAGGGGAACTTCAGGTGAGAGAGAATTGGGTGTACAAGGGTTGAGGGTGAGGTCTCCTCTTGTAAATTTTTTTTTTCATAGTGAAGTTTGCATGCCCCGTGGAGGCGAGCCCTTTTGTGGCTGATCCACATATTTTGATTGTTTTTCCTTTTGTTTTGTTTCTTCTTTCTTCCTGCTGCATCGCGTGGTACTGAAAGGATCTTGGGAGGTGGTGTCCTGGCCAGACATCCACCCCAACACTCCACTATATATATCGGGGAAGGCAACAGTGCTAGAGGTCCATTCGAAACTCTTGGGCTTGCCCCCTCTCTCTCTTTCCCTCTCTCGTTGAGCTCCTTGTTTTCTTTTCACTGTTGCCTAGTCTCCTCTCTGACTTGACCGTCGGAGGGTCCCGTCGGAGTCGCCTCCGGTCAGTGCGGACTTTCTTTTGCAGGCACTCATTCCCGGCGACCAGGCGACGAGGGGATTGGCCGCAACAGAGCCTATTCGAGACTTGTTTAATGTGATTGTATTAGATCATCTAGCAAAATATGGGAACTACATGGTTAGGTTTGGTTTTCATTTTGAGTGAATAGATGAGTTCGAATGCATGTGCTGACCCGAGTAAATCACTAGGTTTGTAGATCGGTGATGTGCTTTAAATGGTTCATATTTGGAATCTGTCATCAAACAAACCATACAAATTTGAGAAGAAACTAGCGAGCTTGAAGAATAATTTAATACGCCACAAGTGGGGTCAAACAAGAGGAGCACCTCCTGCCCATTTACGCTGTTGAACAGCTTAAATGGCATGTCCTAGAGATGTCAATAGTGAAATTGTTGAAAATTATGGATGATGTTTAATACCTTGTGGGATAATTAGTTAGAGGGACAAAGATTGATACATATAATTGAGAAGCATTGAGTTGGATCATTAGATGATTGGATCCAAAACCTAATGAAGTTTAAGATTTTTGGCTGAGTTAGGTTTCGACATATATAGCAAGTCCTATTCATACTAGGACTCTCTATCCTCCTACAAGTGGTATCAAAGTTGATGAGTAACAATTCGAGGCAACTATCCAAATTATGAAGGAGCCGCAATTAGCAATTCTTGTGAAGAAAATTGACATGCCATGTGCATTGATAATTGTAGAGGTAAATGGTAATCATTGCGTACCAAAAAGATGCATTAAGCGACATGGTTCTTAGAAGAACGGTATCTTATAAGAGTATGGTAAAGCATTACTCATGAAGAGTGAATAGCTTCTATTGGAGCAATAACAAACTGGTGAAATGCGAGTGAGCTCTTAAAAATGGTTTCTTGTGAAAATATAGTAAGAGTGTTATTCTTGGAGAGCAGGTATTTATTGGACTGAAGAGGTTGCACATTGGTGAAGTGTGGCTCTTGGAGAGTAAACTAAGCTCATAATCTGTAGCGATATCCATGTAATACACTCAAAAACAATAATTAGATACGGCGCTTGATTTGAAAGCAGTAGATTAGTGTTGAGGGAGAGATTGAAACCAACTCACACGTGAAGGATGGGTGGTTGAGAAGCATGTGTATGGGTTAATCACGTAGGAAGTAAGGCAAAAGGACGTGGTAACAACAAGCTTGTGATTTGAATAGAGTTTGGACCTGGTCAAACATTCCAGTTAATTGGATGTGTTTGCTAGCAAACAGTGCTAATAACAACTCCATCCCCCGTTGTTCACACGTTTGATAGCCTGCAGGATGGCAAGGTTCCCCTTCACAGGCCATACAAACATGGGACACCAACAATTCATAAATTAAGTGCACAAAAGTTACAATGTTCAAACTGAAATGGAGGGTTACAATGCAAGCATTCTTTTCGCATTATAAAATGTACTTAAGAAAGTGCTTGATTGAGAGGAGTGAGGGTCTGAAATCGGAATAAAAATGGATGATTCTTATTCTAATTGTTTGATTGAGGAGAATCCCATTCCAATTCTGATTTTTGAGTCGAATAGGAGTGGCCCAATCTACATAGAACTCAATCCCTACTCTCTTCTATGGATTCAAATTTTTATTCCAATTCTGATTCCGCTCACGAACCAAGCATTTCGAAGGATTTGGTTATTCCGATTCTAATTCTAAGGCATTTCAATTTTTATTCCGATTTCAATTTCGATCGCGAACCAAGCACCTCCTGAAAATAGTGATTCTCAAAAATAAGATTAAACCTTCAACTTGCAGCTCAGTTATCATTGTACAATCCTAATCTGCTATTACAATGTTCCAACTGAAATGGAAGGTTACAATGCAAGCATTCTTTTCGCATTATAAAATGCACTTAAGAAGGTGCTTGGTTGAGAGGAGTGAGGATCTGAAATCGGAATGAAAATGGATGGTTCTTATTCTAATCGTTTGGTTGAGGAGAGTCCCATTCCAATTCTGATTTTTGAGTCGAATAGGAATGGCCCAATCTACATAGAACTCAATCCCTACTTTCTTCTATAGATTCAAATTTTCATTCCAATTCTGATTCTGCTCACGAACCAAGTACTTCGAAGGATTTGATTATTCCGATTTTGATTCCAAACCATTTCAATTTTCATTTCGATTTCAATTTCGATCGCGAATCAAGCACCTCTCGAAAATAATGATTCTCAAAAATGAGATTAAACTTTCAACTTGCAGCTCAGTTATCATTGTACAATCTTAATCTGCTAGAAAATAAAAGAAACAGCACCTCAGAGCTATGTGATTGATGCCAAAGAGCTTACACCACGATGAAAGGAATAAAGAAAGAATGAAAATAAAAGCAGAGAACATGAATAAACGTTGGTTTTAGTACGGAGGTAGGAGTCCAAATCAAAATTTGGAGATTACCGTGTAGCCAATTTGGTACAAGTACCCAATAATGACAGCCACATCTTTAGAGCATACCTCCAAAACCTTCAGGAACACACCAATTGGTTATTTCCATCCACTATGAAAACCTTCAACAATAAATAATAAGAAATATTGTATAATGACCATGGGACAAAATCAATAGAAATTGCTACTTAAATACAGTGCTACAATTACTATTGAAGCAGTACTGAACTATTGTATAACAACGTCGTTTTTAAATGGGTAGGATGAGATCCAAGTGAACTCCAAATGTTCCCTAGATAGCATCCGGCAATGTGGCAATCTACAGTAAGCCTTTGGGTTCGCAAAGATCTGTATGGCGGACAGAGCCAGCTCATGAGATCCCCAGGGAATGATAGCTTTGCAGCAGTACTTGTCAAATTTCACAAAGTACAAATAAATGGTGGGATTGCATGCTGTTTAAACCATTCTGGCATGCAAAAATTTTCGTACAACATAGGTCTCAAATCCTTCTGGAGAGAAAGGTGCTTAAGAAGCCGAAGAAGAACACCCATAAGCTGATCAACACAAAATATGATGCAAGAGATAACAACTCTTATAATTTTTCTGTCTTTTTTTTTTTCAAAAAAAAAAAAAAAAGTTCTAGTGAGGAAATTGCACTATATGGAGAAAGGAAGTTCCTGTTGGAGTTACAAGCCTGAAATTAAATGGAGATTCCATAACATATATGAGAAATAAAAAAGGATTTAAAAATTCAGAACCAATGGTAGTTTCAGTTATGCTTCGGGTTGAAACAGCTTGTAAATTACTAACTCATTGCTCGGATGAGTTAATATTTGAATTTAAATTAAGTTCCTTGGTATAGCTTGCAATAACCCACTCTATAGTTTATATGGGGTGTGTGTATGTTTGGGTGCTGGTGCATTGGGAAGCTATACCATTATTTTGTAGCATAGTGTGGTTAAGATTATTTTCATTTTGTTACTTGAATGTGGGCTGTGATCCATCCTTGTACTAACCACCAAAGTCCAACTCCAGGGGTGCTTGGTGGTAACATCACCAGAAAACCATACACCAGGAACAGACCCACCTCCACTGGAATCTTAATTCCACTTCCTGAATTCTTTTTACCATCTTGTTAAAACAGCTAAAAAAAAAAAAAAAAAAAAAAAAAAAAAAAAACAAGTGACCAAATACAAAGTGCTGGTTTCGCTTGCTCCAATACATCAATATCATCTACAGAGCCCAAGATAATCTCCCAAGAATATCCGCATCAAATGGAGTACCTTAGCTTACTTGGGAAATCAGAAATTCTTGGCCTTACTCACAGGCCTCCAGGGCCTGAAACACATAGCTTCCGCATTTCCCACCCACCAACAACCATAATGAATAGGCCCATACGAAAAAGATGAGATGATTGGTGTGGTGCATGACTACATGATATATGCAACATAGGATATAATTTTTTTCTTGACTTGTGCATGCCTTTTTCACGTAAAAATATATATCTTTCATCATGTTTCCTAGGCTCACTGTCCAAAAAAAAAAAAATTATTACCTATGTAAGCCTTTTTTAAGGACTCATTTGGTTTGCCCAAAAAAAAATTTTTTTTTTAGAATGTTATTATGAGAAAGGTGATTCATGAAAATATGATGTCTAGTAAATTGATTTTAGCATATCTGACTGACTATGAGAAAGTTACTCATTTTAGAATGGTTTATATTTGGATGAGCATTTACTTTACTAAGAAAAATTGTATAAAATATTTATTATATTTTTAATATAAGAAAAATTTTATCTTATTTTGCATATTTTTATTGTTTGCAAATAAAAAATTATAATGGTTAAGAATATTTTGGGCCGTAGATCATGGTGAAGGAGGACTTGAGATGTCGTGATGAAGATAATGTTCATTTCAGTTGTAGATCTTTTGACAGTTTAAAATGATATTTTTAGAAAAAAAAAAATGTTCGAAAGCAAAAAATTTATGTCCTATATAATTTTTTTTTTTAATGAAATGTGGGAATTGATTTTCATGGGAATATTTTTTCAATGTTTTTGTTTTGAAAATTCTAACCAAATAAGGGTGATTTTTTCTATTTCCCATTGACTATACATTTGGGCCTCTACTTTTCATGGACCAAATGAGTCCTAGATGAAACACATGATGCCTGCAAAGTTTTCATGCTCATGCGAGCCTAGCACCACAGCCCAAAACGTAGGGAATGATGCGAATATTTCTTTTGTGGGTGTGCGTGCCTGTCTTTCCGTGAGACACAGAGAGAACAGATTTGTCCAGCCCAAAATGTAATGAATGTGGCGAACGATTTATTCATTGATAGCTTGGGGGTAAGAAGAAGAAATGGAACCGATCTTCCAGTTGAAATAATTGAAATCAAGTGGTACAGCTTTCATCAATAACAATTGTATGTCTTTTTGAGGGGGAAAACTAACAATGGCACATCACAAAGCAATTTTGTTGATGTGGAGAGAGCCTAAGGTAGAGCTTATGTCATAAATACTTGTCTCAAAGAGAGGAACTTAATTCCATGAAAAGCCAACCTTCATATCCCCACCAAGACATCCCATCAATTATGTAGAGTAATTGCACTATAATAGCCCAATGCAAAAATAGAATGCCAGACATGTAAGCTAATTTTTATGCCTTTTCTACCTCCACATTTTGTAAAAATCAATATTTTTGCAACATATGTATTTTGAAGTAGAGGTTACCAGCCAATTTGATTTGTTGAATTCCAAAGGAACAAAGGGACACTCCATGACCCTCTATTTTTTTTTTTTTGATGAAATGGAGGCCACTAAGGCCATCATAGAGATTTATTAAAATGAAACAGAGCAAAGGTTACAGCCATAGATAGGTATATCTTTCAATAGAGTGGGAGAGAAGACTACAAGGAGATCAAAAGGGTACAACACAACAAGAGCAGAGCAGGAAGGAAGACAGTGGAGTTAGGTGTCAGACAAGGAGAAGGCTACTTACTTTATCTTTGGCCGGATTGCACTAAAGTTTTTGAGTTGATTGGAGTTGCAGAGAACTGACCAATCTTTGAAGAGAGACAAAGCATCCCATGCACCCCCTGTGTCGAGGAGGCTCTCTTTAGGAATAACCTAAAGTTATGTTCCCTCCGGCATCTTCAAGCGATGGCAGCGAAGAGCATCAATATCACAGATTGCGCAGACTTTAGAAACTCTGACAAGATCTAATTCATGCACAAGTACCTAAGTGTCGACTGAGGGGACGGGACGTCCAGAGCCAAGCACATGGAGTTCCAAATCCTTTTGATGGAAGAATGTTCCTCAAAATTAGAGGTGACAGTCGGATCGAATCGAATATAAATAGATCAAATCGAATATGGATCGGATAAAAAAATTTTAAATCTAGATCCGATCTGTTCATTTAAATAGATCAAATTTTAAAATTTAAATCCAATTTACTTAATAAATAGGTTATCCAATCTGACCTATTTACAATTTATTTATATTTTTTTTAAAAAAAATAAAATTCAACTCATTTAATGATCCGTTTATAAAAAATATTTAAAAAAAAATATGTATTCCGTCTCGACTCTCTGTGGCCGGCTATCTCCGTCTTCATCCTCACCGCATCTCCATTAGATTGTCTCTTCGACCTCCACCCTCATGCTCTCGACTGACTCCAGTGACGTCGAAGACTTTGACAGCAAAGTCATCAAGGACGACATCCCCGTGGGCTACAGCTTCCATTGAGATCCACAGCAGGGCTACGCTACGGTGCCCTCTCTCTTCAAGATGTCGGACTCCAATGGGAAGGCTACGGCGAGGAGGAGGAGAACGGCAAGATCTTCTCCGATGGGCCCATCTTTCTGGAGCTCGAGCACATGTGGGATAGCGGGAGGAGGGGTTTGCTACTTCGCTCTACGGTAGTGGCATCGGTGAATGGACCTGGGTGAGGCGGAGGGAGTGGCCGAGTGGGTGAGGCGACGGAAGGAGTGGGAAGGTCATCAGAGGAGGAGGGTGACCAGTGGGAGCGAAGGTGGTTCTTGAAGTGGACGGCAGCAGCGAGGCGGATTTGCTCGTAGATGGGATCGGTGGCAATGAGGTTGAGGACGGCGAGGGCGAAGCCGGATGAGGTGGCGGCGGTGGAGAGGGAAGATTTCATGTGGTGTCGAGGTTTGGGGTCGAGGGAGAGGAACTGGAGGAACCATTGGGAGAGGGTTTCGAGGGCGGCGGGGTTGTTGAAGTCCATTGGAGCGAGAAAATAAACATAGAAAAATAAACATGCGTACGGACGAATTTGGAGGAAATAAATGCGTGCACTCCATACCGCAGGTCTGCATGGATCACTGCGGGAATGAACCAAAAGCCCACGGGACCATAAGTCCAAATAAATAAAAATCTTAAACGAATTAAACAGATTGAGCAGATTGAAAACTTTAAATTCAAATCCGATCCGTTTAATAAATGAGTTAAACAGATCGATCTATTTACGATCTGAATCTATTTAATCTAAATTCAAATTTATTTATAGTAGATCGAATATGAATCAAGTTGGTGAGTTGGATCGTATTTTGCCACCTCTACTCAAAATATAGCACATGAACTAAGATAATCATGCAGAGTCAGAATGTCCAATCCCCCTGAATATTTTCCATTCCTATTTCATCTCATCTTGTTTGTCTTGAAGCATCACATTCGTCAACAAAGAGAAGCAATCCTAAACATCATTGGCACATTACCAAAAATGTCGACCACATCACAAAATCCCTGCACCATACCACATACCCGATTCTATAGTTGGAGGACTTCACACCTTAACCTAGCACCATTTGGCTAGGCACTCAATCCTGCAAGAAGTGAAGTCTCAATGGAAGTCAGTGCCAGGGATCACAAAAGCACAATACGAGGAGGTAAATAATAGCTTGCAACTGAAATATAAGCAGGTGAATTATATAAGATCTATTTTTTAGAAGTCTTTGGCTGATCTTCTTATCCAATTTTATAATATTTTGTTTTCTGATCCCCATGGACGTATCTTTTCTCGGCTAATTCAAATCATCCAATTTACTGACAAAATGAGATGGTAAGAGGTACACCAAGCCTGCATTCTCATCTATGATCATCTTAAATACTTAAGATCATCCATAAGTTCAATTTTCCAGTATAGCTTAAATTTCCTGATTCAATCAAGTGTGTCAACTGCAACATGAATCTGATCTAACCCAAGTTGATTCTTTGGATGCAATCCTTGCAAAATGAATGCATATGACCAGTGAACCAGAATTTCCATCCATTTATGGGAAGAAAACAAAAAAGAAGGGATTTTTATGTCAAGTTGAGATGTGAGAATAAAAAATGAGGGGTTTTTATATTAAACTACAAAGAGAAGGCAAGGGATGTTTACATCAAAGTGAGGAGCAATAGCATGAGCACATCGAAGGAGTTGTCGAAGATGGTGACATACTAATAGTAGGGGGCTCGATGGGGAGGGGCTTAAAGGCCAGAGAGGAAGTGGAGGAGGAGGAAAGGAATGGGATGAAAGAGAGGAGCTGGGCCTATAACAAGATTCCCCTCAAGATCTAGAGTAGGATCTGGAGCAAGAATGCCATCCAGCTTATGACCATCCTCCACGTGTAGAGGCTCTTGTAGCATTGCTGTCGAGAGTGTAGCTAGTTTTTCCATCCGAAAAGGACATATGTCAGCTCATAGGCCAATCCTGTCAAACTTAATGTTACAAAATTTATAGGTAAGTCCCAATTTTAATATAGACTCAAAATTTATATAGATAGAATATCTTGGTTGAAATTTAAAATTAAATCTCAATTGGGATATCAACTTCTATGAGCAAGGCTTAATTTAAGATATATTTCACTGCATTTACAAGTGTTGGTGTTCAATATAAGTTTGTACAAATTATGTTCCCATTTGGGGGAACTCAAGCCTTCTTGCTTCTTTAAATGGGTGAATATCAAGGTAAGCCATTTTTTTTTTTTCTTTTTTTGATGGTGGGGGAGGTGGATCTAGCTAGGGGGAGATCAAAAGGGAGAATTCTCCATGAATCGGAGCTCTCCATCTAGATTCAAGAGGTTTTCAAAATTCTAAATGCAAGAGCATTTCATAAGGTTCCAAAAGGTCTCTTCTTAGCTCGGGTTAGAAGGTGAATATAGTGACTAAACGAGGATTTAATGTTCAAATGGCCAATTATGGCAATCAGCTGATCACTTTGGTGCAATTTTAGGAGATGATATATAGGATGTCGAAGTAGGTGTTGATAAATTCTGGACGAGGTTTGAGTGAATTTGATTAGAAAAAGCCAATCAAACGAGGTCCAAAATTAGGTCTAAAATTGTTAAAAAAAATAGTAAAATAAACTGGGGAAACATGTGAGAAGGTGTGGGAGGTGAAGAATGGGTGAAACTAGAGTTTGAAAAGGCTATAGTTGGATCCCAACGATAAATGTGTCAAAGCGACTACGTTTTCATGACTTTGTACTAGTCTCGGCAATTCAATTGCCGCAACCAGACCTCTTATCCTATCTCGCGAGACATTATACTGGCACTCGTTAGCCCTCTCCCAGAACCTCCGACCGAAAACCCTAGCCGCCGTCCCCCAATAAAAGAGAGAGCTTGGCGATCCATTCCGGAGAAGAGAGAAGGTGAGGGAAATCGCCATGGTTTCGGGTTCGGGGATCTGCGCGAAGAGAGTGGTGGTGGACGCGCGCCACCACATGCTTGGCCGTCTGGCGTCGATCTTGGCGAAGGAGCTCCTCAACGGGCAGCGAGTGGTGGTCGTGCGGTGCGAGGAGATCTGCCTCTCCGGCGGCCTCGTTCGCCAGAAGATGAAGTACCTCCGCTTCCTCCGCAAGCGCATGAACACCAAGCCCTCCCACGGGCCCATCCATTTCCGCGCCCCAGCCAAGATCCTCTGGCGCACCATCCGTGGGTCAGTAATCCCCTCACTCTCTCTAAATTAAGGTTAGGGCAAGTGCTTTTCGCGAGCTCGTCCGATTTGATCGTTCTTTGTGCAGGATGATCCCCCACAAGACGAAGCGTGGCGCGGCGGCGCTGGCCAGGCTGAAGGCCTACGAGGGGGTGCCTCCGCCATACGATAAGATGAAGAGGATGGTGATTCCGGACGCTCTCAAGTATGAATGAGCTACTACTGTTATTCTGATCTAGAAAAGTTTCTATTTTTACCGGATCTATTGATGTTTTGGTGGTTTTCTTGGGTGGAATCAGGGTTTTGAGGCTTCAGGCTGGGCACAAGTACTGCTTGCTCGGGCGGCTTTCCTCGGAGGTTGGATGGAGTCACTATGATACTATTAAGGTCAGATCATTTTCTCCATTACTTTCTTTGCATGTTTAATTATTATCTGCTGAACTATGTGCTTAGACGTTTTTATAACTTTTCGTCGCCTGCCTGATCGTTTGATGTGTGACATGTCTCTCTGTGAATAATGGTCTTGTAATGGTGTATAGGCTTTGCAATATGTGGTTTTGCCTTTTTTTTCTTCTTCCTTTTCTTGATTGTTGTATCTTCATACTTTTACTGACTTGCAATGCCGATAACTTCTGCATTAGCCTGCCCAGCTCTTTGAATATTTGAAAATGGCAAAAAGGTGTAATTATGAATTAAATGAACAATGAGCTATGGGTTTGTTGTATGTCTTCTCTTGTGGTCTGTATGTTTAGGATGTTAAATGCTGATAATTTGTCAACTGGAGGGTAGAAATTGGGAAATGGTAAATAGGTGCAAGTATTGATTTATAGATTTGGAGGTTCTTTCCTTTTTTTTTCAAATAACCTGTACATGTTCTCAGACTGGAATACTAAATATGTAAGATTAGTGAACTAATACCGTACTGGATGTTAGTTTTGGATGATGTTGGAGTCTTGTAGGTTATCACTGAAAGCTTAATGATTGCTAATAGCAAGTGTTCTGCGTTCTGTATGGTTCAAATACATAGTTTTTTTTTCTTTTTCATTTTGATGTGATGGTTGGGGGGGGGGGGGAGGGTGGGCTGGACACTAAATCAATGATTATCTAACTTCTACCATCTCCATTCTATCACTTCTAGTAAAATTGCTATTTGGCTTAGATGGAAGAAATAGCCTTGTGATATGGATTTCCATATTGCCCTTTAAAAGGTATATAAATTCTCCAGCAATTGGTTTATATAATCCTGAGATGGAAATCTAGAATTTGATGCCATTGGATGCTCAGTATAGATGTCTAGTCATGCTGGTGCACCAAAAGCCAACCTCCCCCCTTCCTGTCTCTCCACCCCAATGCACGGAACGTAGTTAATAGCACAATGATTTGTATGACTTCACGTTATATGGGGGCAAATTTACTTGCGGTGAAAACAGCAGGCTTTGAGTTAACTAGAATGAACATTTCTATTATTTCTATTGGGGGCAAAATATTTCCATAAAGAAATTTGAGTATGAGGGTCCCAACCGCATTACTTAGATGTCGTGCTGTGATATTGCAACGTCTAAAGTGCCCATCTTGTCATAGACTTTCACAACTCAACATATTTTGGGATGTTTAGCCGTTGTCCAATTTTTGTGCAGCACTAACATTGCAATTGTCTATGACAGGTCTATTGCACTCATGTTTTATCATCTGGGACTAGCTAACATATCATATGGGATGGAGTTGAACAGTGCTATTTGAAACTTCGCTCTTCCTAGTTCTTTGCTTTGGAGTTCATACACCAAAAATTAGTCAAGCTGCATAACACCATATTTCAATTGGATAAAAAATCAAATAATTGTGCGAGATGCATGTGGAAAAAATATTTTTTTTTGATAACATGCTGGTTTAACCATTTGTGTTTGACATAGTAATGTACATATATTATTTATAATTGAAATGCATCTTGCTGCTTAAGGTTATATCTTTTTTCCCGTATAAATGGTTACAAAATTTGAATTAACTTTCTATTGCATTGTATGTTGATAGTAAGAAGTAATTTTTGTCCCTGATACCCTTGTTACTGCAGTCGTTGGTTTTTTGAGGCAGACACCATTAAGTTATTTTGGCCTTCCTAAACTTTGGTCTCCTTTAGAGCGGTTTGAACATGGCTTTTGAATAAGCATATGTTAATAAAATCTACTGGCAAGTGGGTTGGTCCTAGCTTCATCCTGCTGGATGAATAGTCTGAATTAAGCTTCCTGGAACCGGAGGCGTTCATTTAGATTATTACGTTTTCGGTGGCTGCTGTGGAAGTTACCGGTGCAGGGCTGGTTTTCTATTTTTGCTATGCTTAAGATGACATGTGGCAGATTTTTTTTTTTTCATCTTTTGATGTTTATGCATCGCCACATGAATTTAAGAGTGTTTTGAAGGTCTTTTACAATTTTAAGTCTCATTAACAAAGGATGACCATGATTCCTTTGCAGGAGCTGGAGGCAAAGAGGAAACAGAGGGCTCAGGTGGCATATGAAAGGAGAAAGCAACTAGCGAAGCTTAGGTTGAAGGCTGAAAAGGTTGCTGAAGAGAAGCTTGGTTCCCAGCTCGACATCCTTGCCCCACTGAAGTACTGAGACTGTTCTTGCCCAGGTTTACTTTTTGTGGAACAATGATAGCAATCCTTTTTGTTATTAATTATTCGGTCATTCTGTCTGAGTCGGAACATGCAACAGTAGTCTATTTTGATTACATTTACATGAGTTTATGTTTGAACTGCAACTGCTGGCCCTTTCATGCATTGATTTTCCTTGTGGAATACTTTACTCAAGTCTATTCCTTTGAATCAGCATTATTTGGGACAAACGTTAGATTGCTGTATCTAGTATTGTAGTGGATTGCCAGTAATGCAATTGTGCCTTCTTCTGATCATGGGCACAACAACGAACTACAGACCTGAACGTTTGAGCAGCTGATTATATAACAGGTGCTATAAATTGTGAGGAGGCATGCCTTCTTTATCCTTTTTCTTAAAAAAAGTGACCATGTTTAGCTTGGGAATGGCTGTATCCTATGTTTTAGGCGGATGTTATGTCTTAATGGTTCCTTACTAGTTCAATTGTTACATTTTGAGCGGTAGCTGGATGCCTGGGAGACTCTTCTACGGCTGCTTTAGAACAGGTCTACAGCAATCTGAGGGGTGGCCAAGCCTCGACAACTTGCAAGGAGTCTTTGCCTATTGCTGAGCTCTGGACCTGTAATATTTTCAGTGTGGTCGCCTTGATCTCGCTGCTATCTTTTGGGGCCCTTACCATGAAGGTCATAGATTTTGTTCTGGATGTTTGATGCTTTCCCCCCTTATTTTCTGTTCCTGGTTACATTGTCTATGGTCTCTAGTCACTTGGAAGTCACCATTTCTCGTTGGCCAAAACTTGGCCTGCTGGAATCCTGGAATCATTTGACAACGGTTTGTCCATATCATCGTCGGTCGGTTTCCGGTTGCAGGTCTTCGTCAGAGAAAGTTGAGGTGAGGTTGTGGTTGTAATACTGTTGTTGTTTAGGCGTTGTTTAGGCTGAAGGAACTTTCACCTCACGGTATAGGCAGACTTAATATTGAAGCTGATCTCGAGGTTATATACCCAACCCTCCCACTTCAGTTCATTGGGTTAGTCTTCTTCACTAAATACAGTGATTGTTAGAAGAGAATTCATTCCATTTCTCTCTCTCTCCTCTGTGGTGATAGATGGTTTATGTAGACCGATTCTAGTCATGGCTACACCTAATCAGCTTGCAGGAATTTTTTTTGTTGGTCGGGGGTATGAAAAAGTGAAGTACTTCATTAAGATGACACAAGCTATTACACCATCCTGTTATACAGAATCCTCCATAAGTATAACCACCTAACTAAGCTACGGCAACCAATATAACTAAAGTTCATAAGCTGACAAAGAATATACATCATGGGTAATTTACAAGATTTCACAACCCTGTAAAATGGGATATATCAGTAGACAAATTAGCGTCAAAACAGCACCCTGTGACCTATCGCAATCAGCGTTTTATTCAACGTAGGTGCAGACAAGTAAAAGAGTTATAGCAGAATCCCCATGTTGTATTAAATACCGGCGAAAACTGAGTGATGACCAATAACAGCTGCCAGCCCTTATCACCTTGCCGAGGGTTGAGATCCATTTCTCAGCCTTTGGGTGAAAGATAAGAGCTGCCTTTGCCTGTTGCCAAGCTCATTCTCTGATTGTTGATGCTTCTCATGAATCATGATGGATGCTTTCTTCATGCAGGAACTGTTTGGGGTTTTGATTCAGAGCCCCATTCAAGGTGGTGACTGCTCCATAAATCAGATGACCATGGAAAGCTGTCTGTCCCAAACCGTACAGTTATGGCTTTGGGTCATTGGGTATAATAATGTCCAAGGAAACCATTAATTCATGGTCATGATATATTTAAGGGGATTGGTAGAGCTTTTGTTGATCATGTGAGGGAACCAGTGCAGAGGTGACAGGGCATGTGGCCGGAGGACCCGAAAGTTTGGAAAAACAATAATGTAAACTAGTTCAGGGATGAATCATTCCATAACAGATGTAATCAATTGGAGTGCTACCATACGAGTTTGAATTCAAAACTTCAGGAGAGAAATGCCAATTGTTGGATCTAAATTATATTAGCAAATCCAGTGCTAATATCATCACAATATCTCTACAATTGACGGCATTAATGGCCGTTATAAAGGTTATGATGAACTATTTTAGGACAAGTATTTTCGACACAATGTTGTTATCATGAAATCTTACCATGATAATTGTCAAGTATTTCAACTTTTAGCATCTATGCAAAATTAGTAGATGAAAATATTGGAAGTTGAGCTTGAGATATAGCTTCTATCACCAAAAGCTGTTCATGTATGGCAAAATGAGTGGTGACGGTTCATGAATGGCAAAACGAGTGGTGATTGAGCCAGCGTTGTACAGCACATGGACAGTCCCGCTTTGTTTCATGGTACACAGAGTTGCTGTTAGAAACTGAGCTCTCCGGTTAAAGCGTGAGCATGGAAGTATCTCGATCGCATGCTGGACCCTCAAGCAGCTTGCAATTATTGTTATTAATATCGATATTTAACATGGTTTGGTACCTTCAAATGAAGGCAGTTCATCCAAAACTCTCCGACCACATTCACAGGGATTCGAGGACTCGTGAATGGTGGATTCGTGTTTTTTTTTTTTTTTTTTTTTTTTTTTTCTATTTTATTTTCGATTGTGACGTGATAGGTATGGTGCCAAATCTATTTTTTCTTTTTGTTGAATTATGGTGCCAAATCTATTGAAGTTAAAAAATTCTCACGGGTCCCTCTCTTGGAGTGCTCCATGTAAAGAGATTAAAAGACCAATGCTTTGTATCACAGCCTTGATTTGAATTGCATCGTGATGCTAGAGCCACATAACATTGAGCGCATGTATGTTCTATCTGCTTCGGATTGAACTGAAAAGGCCAGATTCATCAATCAATTCTCTAATATGTAGTATGATGGTGGCGGCTACATTGATCCTACATTGCTCACATCATAATATGTATTAAATGAAGCAGCATTTTATACATGGATGGTTACGATTGTTATAAGGTTTTAAATGACATGTTATGCCATTATAATGGTCATTAAAAAATATTGGTTATAATGACTTTTACTTACTTCAAAAAATAATTTTAAAACATATAATATATTAAGGTAATTATTGAACCAATGATAGTTATAATGATGTTATAAAAGAAAATAATGAAAAGTTAATTATATATTTTCTTCATTTTTATTTGACAAAATAATATATTTTTTGAACCATACAATTTATTTTGGAGAGAATTTTCATAAAAAGAACTTGAATTTTTTTAAAGATATCATCCTCTGCAAAAGCATGCGTAAGTGAAAATAATGAATATTGTTTATGTTAAAATGATTCTTTATAACAAAAAATAGTGAAATATAATTATTCTTATATTTTCCACATCATTTATCGTAATAACTAGATGGGGTGGCCAAAACTATGGCAATACCCATTCTGACGGTTATACGTGGATCCATGAACGGCCTATCTTCAGTTCAACCGGGAAGCAAAGAGAATCGTTTTGACGTTTTTTTCCGTTTTTTAACCATCGGTGGACCCTCATCATTAAATAATTTCTTGGTCACTTTTCTCTCTCCAAGCACGTGTCTCACACATGATGAACTTTCCAACTGCTAGTCTTGGACTGTTTACGGGATCCGAAGATTCAGATCCCCAAGATTCTACGGGCGGAAGTTAGAATCGGGTCTCCATCCAAGCCTTTCTCCCTTCTCCCACTTCTCTCTCAGCTCCCTCTCTCCTCTCCCCATCAGAATCTCTGAAAGACCAACTAACCAAGTGGAGCAGGATAATTAGTAGCATTAGAGTGGTAAAAAAGGCCCAGAGGCAGCATAAAAGCGAAAGATGACCCAAAAGGGCACAGAGTTTTAAAAGAAATGGAGATTGGAAAAAAGAGCCAACCAGAAGCCGTAAGGCAAGCGCCCGGCAAATAGAGATATAAAAGGAGGAGATGGAGAGACCAAGGTAAAGAGAACAGAAAGAAGAGGAGATGGGGTTGGATCACTACAAGATCCTCGGAGTCGACCGCAACGCCAAGGACGATGACCTCAAGAAGGCGTACCGCAAGCTCGCCATGAAGTGGCACCCCGATAAGAACCCCAACAACAAGAACGACGCCGAGGCCAAGTTCAAGCAAATCTCCGAAGCCTACGATGTCCGTATCTCTCTCTCTCTCTATCTCTTCGATTCTAGCTTTTGCTCTTCTCTCCTTGACCAAAAACCCTACATTAAACCCTAGAGTTCGATCTTTCTTTTGTCCTTTGGTCCTTCGTGAAATTAGGTTTTGAGCGACCCGCAGAAGAGGGCGATCTACGACCAGTATGGAGAGGAAGGGTTCAAGGGGCAGGTGCCCCCGCCGAGGGGCGGGGCCTCGGGGTTCCACGGCGGCGCCGCTCAGTTCCGATTCAACCCCCGGAGCGCCGACGAGATCTTCTCCGAGTTCTTCGGCTTCTCCAGCCCGTTCGGCACGGCAGCCGGTGGGGGCATGGGGGACGCCGCCGCGGGTGGTTCCCGTGGCGGTGGTGCCCGGTTCCCGGGAGGCATCTTTGGGGAGGATATCTTCGCTGCGTTTGGGGGAGGGAGAAGGGGCGGGGAGGCGTCCGCCAAGAAAGCGCCACAGATCGAGCGGACATTGCTTTGCAGCCTCCAGGATCTGTACAAGGGGACGACGAAGAAGATGAAGATCTCGAGGGATGTGATGGATTCCAATGGGTGAGTCGACTTGCTCAATTTCTGCGTCCAATGCCCTAAAGTCTTTGCTTTTATATGTTTTTGCTAATTTATTTCTGCGTATCTTTCTATTTTCTGTTATTGTTGTGTTAATTCTCTTATACAATAATATACCTTATTCAATGCATCACTTTTATGAGTTCTAGCTCAACCCATTAAGTTGTTACCGTATTGCATTATGTGATTTGTTCCTTTTATTTGGCCCAATAAATGTGGTTCCGACCCCAAAGTCACATTGATCTGGTAAAACAGATAACTGGTTGATGATTTTTCTTGTATCTGTATGCACTATTTGACACACTTTGGTGCACTATAATGTATAATGCTGTTCAGCATTATTGCATTTCAGGTGGTTAAAAGCTATGTACATTACACTGCAGTACAGCATTGTCAGTTTAATAAGTAAAAGTTTAGTTTTTCTATGTGGCACCAATTTCGCATGAGTGAAGGAATAACACTGATATGTGTTATGGCTACTGCACAAACTTTATTTGTATAACTATACAACAAAATTTGTTGCATTGCTGAATAGCATCCTAGATACACAATATAAGATGAAACTAGCCATAAAATTCATTCCACATGGAACCAAATTCACTCGCCTATGCTGAGCGGTAGTCTATGGATGCATACTGGTTATATCTCACAAAAATCTACACCTTTGTGCATGGGGGATCGGGGTTGTACCTTTCAGCTGAAAAAAGGATTCAACTTTCTTCATGTGAATTCACCATTAGATCATCCACCACACAACTCTCAAAGCACTCCAAACTACATTCATCCGCCTGCACAGATCTCAATGCAACTTGTGGATGATCCAATGGTGATTCATGTGAAGGTAGGTGAATCATTCTTTCACATGAAACGTACACCCCTGACCCATGCATGGGTCGAGTTAGAGAGGTTCTATGCTGCATGATCCACACTCAATGTTGCTATGATATCATTGACAATATACTTTAGGGCAATATTGGAGTGGTAATTAGGGGTGCAAATGAGTCGAGCTACTTGTGGGCTATATGAGCTGGACTTGACTCGATTCGATTGTTATCGAGCTCGAGTAGTAGGATACTCAACTGGAAAGCTTGCAAATCTATTTGAATTTATATATATTTTTAATAATATTATTTATATTTATAATATATATTAATATATATGTTACCAGTAGATTAAGGCTCGAATCCGACCTCAAGTTTGACTCGATTGATGTTCGAGTCGGGTTGAGTCGAATTTGAATTTTGCCTTTGTATCATCAAGCCGAGCTTGAGGTTGGGATATTAAAGCTCAATCGATCTCAAGTTGAGTTTGAATCCGAGTATTTTAAACCGAATCGAGCTCAAGCTTCTGGCTACTCGACTCTATTTGGCTCAATCGCACCTCTAGCGGTAATAATCCTATATTACAAGGACTCTTCACATTTAGGTGTGTTGTGGATAGATAACATCCGATAACAAACAGATAGATTACAGGTTTCCTTCACTTGTTATAGCTTCGATGAGCGGTGCACGATAATGCGTGCTATTTTATGGAAATGTATTTTTGATTATCTTGATGATAATATTATCTCGTGTAGAGTCTTGAGGATGGGAGTATTTTGTGCAAGGTCTCTCAGTTTCCATCTTATACTTGATGCTTAATGTCAAGGTAACATGTTTATGGTTTTCAAGATCTATAAGTTTTTTGATTTTACTACCATACCATATATGTTCTTTGATGCTAATATATGAGATAGAATTGTTAATATAATGCATCCTATGACTATGTTTAGAATTTCTGGGATGTATGATTTGTCTAGTCAAATATGTGGTTTAATGTTTAGGGGATACAAACCATTTTTTATCATAAAGTGATCAAACTTATGATCTGTATCTTTAGAATTTTGTTTTGGGCACATAGCTATCCACATTGAAGTGTGCCAATGTTGGTACAATGTGGTACATGAAACTGAATACTTTAGGCATGGTGATGATACACTGGCTTGATTTTATGTCAAATCTGGTTGCTGGCAGATGGCATCACAAACTACTCATTGTTTTTAGGTGAATTCTTACACTATGAACTTAATTTATTCCTCCACTTCTATAATGCTAGCTAAGTCATCGCACTCCAACTTTGAGCACTAGGAATCTAACATTTATGTTCCCTCTTTATCTATCTATTGGTTCTGTTGATTTGTCTCTTATTGCTGATTTCAGTATTCTTATGCTCCCACTTCTCATCTTAAAATAAAAATAAAAATAAAAATGTCCACCATTGCTACTTCCCTTTGTTAACTTAGTTGTTTCAAAGAATACATGCTTGCAAACAAATGATGTCATGCCACTTTGTATTATCATATTGTAGATAATATTAGTTATGTCATTGGTTCACTTTTTCATGTTTAATTACTAGTATATCTTAATTTGTAAAATATGCTTTGTCCATAGATAACAAAGCTCATTAAACTGTCATCTGCTTTGTTCTTCGTTTGCTGATCATGTGGATTTATTGTGAGCTTCAATGAGCATGCCAAAACATTTTTGAAAAAAGTTATTTCAAAAAATGATTCAATGTGTACAATTTCAGAATATTGCATTTTGTAGCTCATATTTGCCCATATTCTTAACTTCTAGAAGATTCTGTATTTTATTAGTCATAAGTGTTAATTCATTTTCTTTTTATGCACGCCATTTTGGCACCATTAAGTAAGCATGGTGATCTAGTGAGCATGGAGTAGGTTTTGTTGGTGCCACAATTAACGGTGACAATTGTACACATTTATTTCATTTCAAACTCAACTAAAAACATATTTAGGGCTTCAATTCCTTATGCATGTATATACTCTCACTCACTGTATTGAGTTCATGTGTGGGCACAAATATGGCAACTCATTATTTCCTTATAATCCATCAGTGTTGCCTAAATGTGAGTATGAATGTCAGTGTCATACACTAGTACAAGGTGTTTTGCTGATACAGTTTTGCTTCGTATAAACAATGTGTGCAGTCATATGCATTGTTAAGTTTCAAATAATGATCGAAAGAAGTAAGTGCTGTTACGTTTCTTATGAGATATTACTAGTAAAGAGACAAATTACATATTAAAAAGGAAACTTCAATTGTTGATGCCACCTAAATGTTGCAAAGATAAGCCATAGGAGGTATTTCTTATAGGTTTCGTTGGTCAATCTGAGAACAGATTCAAATGAACCCTGAGCCTCATGGTAAAGGCCCTGTTGTTTCTTAATTTCTTTTGAGTTCCTTTGATGTTCAATGGAGCTTGTGGTTTAGAGATAATATATCAAGTTGAATTCTTTGAGATCTGGTTGTCAGAATCATGTGATCACACCTTTGAAGTTTGAACAAAATGAATTTAAGAGTGGGGAGACCGTTGTACTGTCTTGAATAGATAACGTGATGTTTGATGTGGTCATAATGTGCATTTAAGTTAAGACACCAAAGCTGTTGCATATTGGCCCATAAACATATCTGCATGAAACATTATGATCCAGGTCATCACTTTAGTGATGCAGGCAATTCTCTCTGTCATCACATCTTGTCTAAGTCATTATGTGGTATGCACCATATTATAAGGTTTGGTGTTGGCTTTGGGTCCTGTTTCATTAAAGCAGTTACGCTGAAGCATTTTGCCCTTGAACTTGGTCAAAATGTTCTTTGAAATCAAGTATTGCTTGATTAATAGTTACTTGTGCTTAGTTCATTGCATTAGCTGTGCGCTTTTAGTCTATATTGGCAAATATCCTGGAGATACATACAATTTCAGGCTCCATGTACGTGAATGTGGTTTTCCACCCAGTGCGATTGACAAACAATCATACCATTTCTGTAAAATATTTTCTCGCCTCTTGAAGAGATGCAGTCTTTTCCACATTAGCTACTATCACCATTCAGTTATGGCATATTAAAAAAAGGAACTGCCCATAATAGTTGGCAGTACCTTTGGATCTATCGTTACAAAAGTTGCATGCCTTGTGTAACCTTTGAAGTGATTTTGACTTTGTTCTTTGAGCTCTTCTCTGGTTAATGAGGTCTTCACAACTCTGGAGAGAAGCATGTAACTTAGGTTACACATTAAAAAGTTAAAAATGAAATTCTCCAGTGTCCTTTTCATGATAACGTATTGATAAGCTGATGCTTCTCTTAAATATTAAAAGATCATGATTATCTCTAGAGCCAAAGGCTTTTTTTTAAAAGAAACTCCTGAATTCTACTCACCCATGCTCTAAATTCATTCAATCAAGATTGAATGTGGACCGCAGATGGTAGACCATAAAACTGTTGGCTGCTGAGTCTAGTTCCATGGGCTCGTGTAATTGCTGATGTTACATGTGGTATGCAACGTGATTTTACACCAACCAAACTATAATGTAGCTCTCCAGTTTTTCAAGTGTCATCATTATGCGAGAGGCATGTATGGTACCACATGGCTGCTGCTGCATTAATTCAATATACTGCTTCAATATTTATTTCGTTAATCACAAAATCTCATATGCTGAAACATATAATTGGACTGAAAAGGTAAATCGCATGCCTACCTTTTGCCAAAGTACTTGTACAGTCAATATTGGAGTTTGTTCCAAGTTGTCTATGTCTCTTCTGGATGTATCAGCATAAAGTGTAGAATTGGCTGAACTCTAGCTGAAAATGAGTTTGAGAGGTTTGATTTTGTTGTTGATGAGTTTAGGTCTTGTGGAGTTTAATTACCTTGCTTTTTGTTGGTCCCTTATCCTGTGTCTTCTATTTATCCAAAAAAAGATTATATTATATTTAATTATTTATTACCAAATCTAAGAAAATGCATATCCCCATTTTTGAGTGTGAGTGTCTCTTTCCTGTTGTTGTTGTTGTTTTTGTATCTGGGTGGTGTTTGTTTTCTTTGGGCTGGAAGGCCATGTTGCGAATACTCACTGGTTATCATAAATTGCTGTGGAGAGAGTTCAATAGGACTAGACCTTAGGGGGAAACCAATCATCTGGTTGATATCTTGTATATTTCTTTTATAGGAGGCTGAGCACTGTGGAGGAGATTTTGACGATTGATATCAAGCCTGGCTGGAAGAAAGGTACAAAGATTACATTCCCAGAAAAAGGCAATGAGCTGCGTAATTTAGTACCCGCAGATCTGGTTTTCATCATTGATGAGAGGCCTCATGGTGTCTTCAAGCGGGAAGGGAATGATTTGATTGTCACCGAGAAGATCTCACTTGTTGAAGCTGTCACAGGTTACACTGTACAGCTGACAACTCTTGACGGTCGAAATCTAACTATTCCCATCAATACCATAATCAGCCCCACTTATGAGGAAATCGTACAAGGTGAAGGGATGCCGATTACAAAAGATCCATCTAAAAAAGGGTACTTGAGGATTAAATTTCAAATCAAGTTCCCCTCTAAAATCACGCCAGAGCAGAAGGCAGGCGTCAAGCGGTTGTTAGCTCCTTCTTGACTGGTGGACTTTTATGGCTTTATGCTTATTCTTTTTTGTAGTTTTGTTGAAAATACGACTCTATATCATGACTTTGTGAGGTAGTTCCAACAGTTGCAAGATGGTATTTATTTGTACTAACTGTAGCAGAACTATCCTTATAGTTTGCTTACTAGTTGACAAAGTCCGAAGAATTTGCTCCTCGCCATTTTTGGACCCTGTGAATTAGAGAGAAAAATGGCTGTCTCTTCTTTCATGGTGCTTGATTTGCAGCAGTGGAGCATTTAGAAGTATATGCGAAAAACAGATGATATGCTATGAATGTTGGTTTCATTCAGATGCTTTCTATTGGACAATCTGATGGTTCTGTGGTAATTGCTTTTGACTTTTCTTTTTTTGTTGTTCCAGCTTGGCTCTCTTTTTGGTAAGTTACAACGATGGTGTGTGCCAAGAAGTTCATTAGCAATTATTGCGGAACCATTAAACTTTGTCAGGTTGGTTTATTACAGGAAATACAACAGATATATTGGAGCATGGTTCGGTTGAAGGTGCAGGACTGAGGCAAAAGTGGTAGGCAGATACCTGTGGCCGTGCAGCTAGTGCATGGCAGGAGCTTTGTGAGGTGAGAAAAAGGTACGCATCCTAGCTGGCCGTGTCCTGAAATTTGTTACATGTGAAGAAGCAACTTATAGAAGAGCATGCTCCTGGAGTCTTCCCTCAAGAACCATTTTAGAATGATCATGTAGAGTTCGATGACATCACGTGTATCAAGCATCATTGGATTTGTCCTAGCAAGTAATTATATATTCGCAAAATGTTTTTAACCAAGTTTTAGTAGGTTTTTCTATCTGTCTTGGCTGGACATTTGTTTGAGCATCGCTTCATTCTCTGCATGAATATATCTTTCTCGTAAAAGAGATAAAGCATAAGGTGTTTTCTCCAGGTCTGAAGGCTTCTAATCACTTCAAGGATCTTAAAATCTCATCACAGTTAGAGGTATGGATTTGAAATATGATCTTTAATGTAAGAACAGTACCATCTGGATCATTTCATAAAGTAACTTTGATTTGGTATATTTTTACAAAGATAAATAACGTAGCCTTCAGTCAGAGCTAGACCTGATTATTTGTTGGGGGTTGGGGGCGGGGAGGAGGGAATTAGGTTTTAGGAATAGAGTGTTGGGTTTTTATTTTTAAATTTATATATGTAAATTTCATATAATGAAAAAACTTGGCCGGTTAAAAAAATAAGAATATTATCAGGGCTAAAAAATTGAGGCTCGGCCTGATGTTAGAGACTGAAAAACTCAGTCCAAGCCTGACAAAAACTGGGCCAAGCGGATTGAGTCGACTTAGCTCAGGTCTACTCCGAGATCCGTGATTGATATGAAAATGGTTGAATCACGTTATTTTCTGTCAAGATATGCAACCATTCCCCTTTGTACGGTTGGAGCTAAGACATGGGAGAGCAGGCATGTTTATGTGGAGCAAAGTGAGACATGGGAGAGCAGGCATCCACACCAAAAGGTTAACCAGACTTGTTGCTTGTCATACTGTCAGCATCTATTCCCTTTTGATAAGATTCTCTCGACTAGGTATCCCATAGCACTCCCTTCTGATAAGAATTTTTTAGCCACGTTCCTCAGTACAACACGAAGCTTGCTACTCCCCGGCCTTCGTGAAAACATATATTTGAGGGATGGGTTAGCTTGTGTCCCACGCAGATAAGGAAACATTTCCACCCGGACTCTCTATCCGAAATGCTACATGCACCTAAACAAACGAGACCAACGAGCGACCCAATCTTAACGATCAATTTTTATACACGTGGCATCTCACTGTACGTCGTGTCTTTTGGGTGAAAACGGCGGAAGACCCAAAAAAAAAAAAAAAGGGAAAACTTGCACTTTATTTTTTCCTTCTCCCACTCCACTTCGAAATCTCCCTTTTTAATCGATCAAGTGCTGCTCTCTCTCTCTCTCTCTCTCTCTCTCTGCTGCTTGTATCGAGTGCTGCATGAGTCTTTCCCAATCTCCTGTCGTCCTCCTCCTCCTTAATTGTTCTCGTCTTCGGAGCGGCCGATAACGGTGGATCTGTCCCACTGATCTCCGCCGCCATGGAAGCGGGCTGGATCTCCTCCGCTCCTCGCACCGTCGAGGAAATCTTCCGAGATTATAGCGGCCGGAGGACCGCCATAGTCCGAGCTCTCACCGAAGGTCTGACTTTATATCCTCCTCTCCCTTTGTTTTGGTGCTCGTAATCTTCTTGCCGCTAACCCTTCTTTCACCTTCTCTTAGATGTCGATGCCTTCTACGCGCAATGCCGTCCAGGTGACCTCGATTGCTTCGATCCCCTATGGCATCTCTCTTGGTTTCGAATTTCTCGAATTTAGGGTTCTTTCTGCCGGACTATGCGGTAACCTTTGCTACTTTTCTTTTTTTTTCTTGTTTTCCCCTTTTGATTCCATGGGATAGAAAGGGAGAATCTTTGTCTGTACGGGCACCCGAACGAGACGTGGGAGGTGAATCTTCCGGCGGAGGAGGTGCCACCGGAGCTGCCGGAGCCGGTGCTCGGGATCAATTTCGCGAGGGACGGGATGAACGGCAAGGATTGGCTGGCCCTAGTCGCCGTACACAGCGACTCCTGGCTCCTTTCCGTCGCCTTCTACCTCGGGGCCCGCCTGAACCGGAATGACAGGTATTTGTGGCGGCTTTTGTCTTTCGCTCCTTCGCACCTCTCTTTCGTTTATATCTTGTTAGATATAGTGTTGCCTTGTTATATTGTGTTTCCTTGTGTTTCATGATTTATAGAAGAAAAGAGATGTGCTCTTATGTTGCTGATTCTGTGATAGAGTGATGAAGATGGCTTGTTATTCCCTTATAAAACTTTAGAAATTTTCTCAACACCTGATTTGGAATCTGTTGGATGTTGCTGTATATATTGTTGTGAAAATTATTATAAAAAAGTAGTGTAATAATTCTGGCGTGATGTAAATTTCTCATTTTTTCTACAGGTAATCTCTTGTACACTTTTACATATATTAGATTGAGGATGAGGATGCAAATTCTATTGAGTACAGTAGGAGAGTCAGGTGCACAACTTCGATATTCTATTTGTGAAAGACCCTATAAATTATTTGTACTTTTCGATTTTTTTTTTGAATAACATGCAACATTAATAATCTATCATGACAGTGTTAAGTAGTGTTCTTTTATAAGCCAAGTTAATAATGATGCATGTGGGTATTGATGATAATGGCTAGTTTGCCTGCATGATTGTACATTGTTCCGAGGATGATAGTGTGATCTTTGTGGAAGCTATTTATTATGTTCTGGTTTCTTGGGTGAGAGATGACTGTGACACACTTTTTATGTACTTGTAATTAGGTGTGATTTTTATAGAGATGGGTTCTGGTTAGGCCCCTTGGACCCTTATTATTCACATGATACGATCATGTATTGGTAACAATTATTTTTTATTATAGAATGTCATAATAAATTCAACAAAAGTAATATCAAGCAAGGTGGGTTGCCTAGATCTTGAAGTTTACATTGGTACCCTTGCCTTTGTAACTACTCAAGGAGGGGCTCTGGCTAGTGCTGGTATAGACTTGTTGAGGGCATCTATCACTTCTCCGCAGAATATAATTTGTCTACATGCTAAGGTTGGGTATGAGAGTCCGTAACTACTCAAGAAAGGGCCTTTGTTGAAGCTTACTGACCTAGGCCTCTTGAGGTGTTTGTGTTCCTCCTTGGACTTTAAAGAGCACGTATCCTTATTACTTACTATTGGCATATGTTTTGGCGTGCATTTTTTTTAGCTCCTTGCTGGTGGTAATAATGATTAAAAGGCATTTGCCATTACTAGAAATTGGTTCTTTTAAATGGTAAGTTATCTTTCATGGATGATGTTAGAGGGTGTGATGTAAGTGTTGCGGGATTGATTCAATGTAGGTGAAAAAGTTGTTTCCCTTTATAGAATTGCCAGAGATCGAATCCATAAGAGGCCTACCTATTGTGCCTCCAATAATTGGAGGACGTATTTATGTTAGTTCCACCTTTACAGCTGAAGCATAACTTTCTTTCTTTAAAATAGTTTTACATACTAAGAAGCAAGGTTTGCCATTTTGGTTTCGGTCTTTCGGACCCTATACTAGTATCATCCTATTATAATTTCGATATGCCGTATGGTACGAGATGATAAGCAATATCAAATTTGGATACGATATGAGACTGTATATCGATTTGGTACCGATATGACGAACCTTGTTGAGAATGTGGTTTTGGCGTCTATTAAAATTTCTACTACTATTTTTTTTTGATTGCATACTAGTCTTATTGTAAAATTATCAAGCCCTGTATATCTCAATTCTCAAGGGTCTTCAAATGGCTATTCAAGTGTAAATCTTCTAAAATGGTGGACCTCTAACACCAAAGTAATGTGATGCTTCATTTTACTTCAGCGGCTTGGAATTTGTGTGAGTGCATTGAATGTATTTCTTTATTCCTTTTTTTTTCCCCAACAACCATCATGAGATTTCTTTTAGTGACCTTCTTGAAACTTCTTGAGAAAGAAGGGCTTAAAAGAAGCTTAGAAATAGGGGTGTATATGAGTTGAGATAAAGCGATCCAAATGTAGCTCAAGCTTGTTTTTTCCCTAAAAAAATCTAGTCAAAGTTGATTTGCTTGCAAACAGTTTTAAACAGACTCAATGGGAATCTGAGGTCCGTCGAGGCTTTTAAATGGATATACTTCAAGCTAGTTTTCACCACCATATCTCAATATTATAATTGAAATACATTTTAAATGTGATTTATATGAATCTTTTATGTCATATAGAAACAGTTTTATTTATAAATAACAGTATAATATATTGTCTATCCATTTATTTCTATTTTGAACTTAATTGAACTACTCTTAAGCAAGCCAAGCATAGCTCTAGCTTCACTCGGTGACAAACCAAGCAAGCTGAATTTGAGCCAAACACAAGCCGCTTATGAATAAAACTCTTGCTTGACAATCCTACTGAGGTAGGAAAAAATTGAAACTTATTTTCAAACATCACTAAACTATTCATATATTTGACATACCTGAACTATTTCGTGCATTAAGCTGGTCTCCTGTTGGTGATTGCTATACTACTGAAAGTATCTATATATATATGTATGTGTGTGTGTGTGTGTGTGTGTATATATGTATGTATATATGTATGTGTGTGTGTGCGTGTGCGTGTGCGTGTGCATGTGCGTGTGTGCGTGCGTGCGTGCATGCGTGCGTGTACATATATACATATACATACATATACATATACATATATACATATACATATACATATATACATATATACATACATAGACACACACACACGTATAGGTATATATATATATACGTATGTATACATATATACGTATGTATACATATATATATATATATATATATATACACATATATATATGTATCTATATACACATATATATACGTATGTATACATATATACGTATGTATACATATATACGTATATATATATATATATATATATATATATATATATATATATATACGTACGTATACATATATGTATATATATCTGTGTATATGCGCGCGCACGCACGCATGCATATGTATGTATGTATACGCACGCATGCATATACATATACACATACATATACATATACATATACACATACATATACATATATATATATATATATATATATACATATACATATATATGTATATACCTATACATATATATATATATATATCTACGTATACATATACATATGTATGTATCTACGTATACATATATATATGTATGTATCTACGTATACATATATATATGTATGTATCTACGTATACATATATATATTTATATGTACGTATACATATATGTATATGTATGTGTATGTCTATATGTATCTGTGTATATGTATGTCTGTATATGTATATGTGTATATGTATATGTGTATGTATGTGTATATATGTGTGTGTGTGTGTGTGTGTGTGTAGAAGGGCAAATAGAGAGCAGCACTGTCTCTTACGTGTTTTTTGGCTTCCTTTTCCTTTTTGGGCTTTGTGTGTGTGTGTGTGTGTGTTGTGGTGGGGTGGCTGGTTAAACATGCAAATATGAAGGCCTGGAGCCTTTCAAATGGTTCAGAGGATAAATAAAAATCAGGCTTCTTTATTCGTGCATGACCAGTTTTACATTTTACTTCAAACTTAAAAACTTATTTGGGAAGTTAGACACTCGGTATCTATCAGAGAAGAGGGACATTCCAACAGGGGCACTAGAGAGTTAGTTAAAGGAAACTCAACTTGTAGCTGATTCTAGGATTTAGATCTGATGTGTATTTGGCACAAGTCGTCTATATGTCCAGACTTTGAACCTAGATTTAACTCATTTTCTTAACAGTTTGAAGTTTGGATTGGCTTTATTTCAGCTGACTCAATTGTATTCAGTTAGGTCCAATTTTGGTGGACAAATACTTGAAATGATTGGAGTTTTCTAGATTTGGGAGCCATAATCAATGAGTCCATGACATGGATGTAGCTCGCATTAGCTATTACCTCTATGTATTGGTATCAAATTTTCTGGTAAGAGCAACCCTACTTAAAGGAAGAAGGCTCTTCCAAAGAAAGTAGAAGGTTAAATCAGTGTTTAGAAATGACTGTTTTATTAGGTTCTATATTTTGAGCTTACGGAAAATGGTAAGAGCCCCTTGTGCTGGGTGTACTCATTAATCATCCATGTGTAGGATGCATGCAATCATATAAGGTATGTTGGCTTGATGTTCTTGTTGGTGCCTGGTGTTGTTTTGTTGAATTTCTAGATTGCAATCTGACCTACTTTGTTCTTCAAACATGGTTGCAAAAACTGTAGGATTTTATTAAATTATCTTTGCCATATCAACAGGAAACGTTTGTTTAGCATGATCAATGATCTTCCAACCATCTTTGAAGTGATAACGGATAGTGGGCAATCGAACGAGAAGTCTGGCATGGATAATGGAAGTAAATCCAAACTCTCAACAAAGGTAAGACATTTTGGAGGTCTTAGTTGTCTTTCTATTCACTAAATAAATTTGGCAATAACTCTTTGTTTCCTCAGAGGTCAAGCGATGGACAGCTAAAAAACAATTCAAAGACAGTTGACGAGGGGTATGGTGAAGATGATGATGAACACAGTGAAACTCTTTGTGGTACTTGTGGTGGCAGCTATGGTGCAGATGAGTTTTGGATCGGTTGTGATATATGTGAAAGGTGGTTCCATGGCAAGTGTGTGAAGATAACTCCAGCAAAAGCTGAGAATATAAAGCAATACAAATGCCCCAGTTGCAGTTCAAAGAAAGGAAGGTAGTAAACTAAAAATCCTGCTGTCCAGTATTTCTCCATTTCAGACTAGTAAGTTCTGAAGACTTTGTTCTCATTAACATTTATAGCTTAGGTGTGACAGTCCATATTTTGTAATGTTATTTGTGCTCATCTGGAAAGATATTTGTGCAATAACACTGGAAGCTCCATCTATCATTCATGCTAACATTTGAGAAACGAATTTTACTTTTTCACTCTTGTATCAACCAGGCTTGACCATGTTGCGCGTTTAGGGTGATTGTGGGGAAATGCTTCTGAATATCTATTACATTTAAACATTGCTTAATTTTGTATTCTCTGTCAATAGCACTAAAATATATTTATGGCAACTTATTTGTACATGGGCAATGGGATAATTAGCTGCCTGATATTCCACTGGGATGGGGAGATATCGCAGGTTGATAGGTTCTAAATTTTGCATTTCAAAATTCAAGGATTTGTGGTAGTTTAAAGAGGAAAAAAAAAAAAAGAAAGAAAGAAAGAAGAAAAAGGAGCGCTCCTAAGTATGGCTCTTTTGATTTTGTTTTTATTGAAGACTTGGATTTGGCCGAAAAAGACTGCTGGGAGGAAGGGATTTACCAGGTAATGATGTACTCCACGCAAAACTATCCAGATTTGATCTCTAGTCACCTATGGTGGTGAGCAAGTGTTACCACACCTTGTTAGAAACGGTTGATATAATCTCGAAGTCATTGAGAAAAGGTCATGGAAGAATTAGTTGTCTATCCGTGGACTTGAAAACAGAGATGGAATTATTTTGTTGGAAAAATTTCCTGTGGTTGCTTGTAGCCGTCTGAGGGATGGCTAATAGCGTAGTTATGAACTTGACTTGTATGGTGACTGGTTGAATGAATATGGATTGGCATAAACCAATTCATGGTAGTACCCATAATCCGCAGTTTAATTGCAAAAGTTTTCTGGTGCATGCACACGCGCGCACAACCTGATGACTCTTTTTTTCTGATGTTAAAAGTCCTTGCAACATAGTCGACATGGCAAAGAAGACATTGCTTCAGGATGCGCATGGACGCCGTATGGGTACTCCGTGAAATCTTGTTGATCATGTCTTAATCTTGTGGGGGTGAATATTGGGAAAGGGGATCGCGAGGCTCGATTACGTTCCGCGTCTTTATGGTGCCTACTCGCTTTGGAAGTGATCAGCGATCACATTCGGAGGCCAGTTCAGACTGGTTTCACGATTAAATGTTAAGAATTTTAAAAAAAAAAAAAAAAAAAAAAAAGGGGTGATGCTCTACTTGTGCATCGCTACTTCTAAACATTAACTTGGCAGCACATGATTTGATATAGGCACCTCTCGAGTAAGGGTGGCCATTGGGCCAGGTCAAACCAGATATGCAGTAGATCGGATGAGATAGGTAAAAATCTATCAATTTGAACCCCACTTATTCAGTGAACAAATGAAAAATCTAAATCCAAATTTAATCATTTTTATTAAAGAGGTAACTTAACACAACAAACAATGAGTTGAATCAAGTTCGACATGTTAGGTGGTCAAGTATTGCCACCTCTACTCATAGTTTTTTTTTTTTTGCCTATTTTTTTAATTATTAAGTTCCAGGGATTGGACTTGCAACCTCCGTGATATCCATCTCCCGTGCCTCTCTTTTTCTCTCCACTCCCCCTCCTCAACTAATCTCACAGGGAGAAAGTCTTTGTGCATCACGTTTGCTACAATAAAATTGATGTGGAGTGCATTGTTCAATCACATTAGATTACGTAGTATAGTTAATAATAAAACATACATTTAATGCCACTTAGCTTTTTTTCTTTAATTTTTAGTGACAAAAATATCTTTCCCTCCATAGAACAAAAAAAGAACAATATCATTAGTTTTTGATGCTTTATTTGACTTTTTATGAATATATGACATCCTGAACAATATATATGATTTCTTGTATCTTTATGACATCCTGAATAATATATATGGCTTCTTGATATCTTGTTTGACTTACTGTGAATATATATAGCATCCTGAACAACATATATGACTTTCTGAACATTATATATGGCTATCTAATATTTTATATGACTTCTTGTAAATATATACGACATCCTTAATAATATATATGACTTTTTGTGAATATACATGATATCCTGAATAATGTATATGACTTCGTAATGCCTTATCATTTTTTATCAATATATATGACATCGTGAATAATATATATGAGTTTCTGATAATATATATGATATCCTAAATAATATATATGACTTTCTATGTTTTAATACAATATTCTATTGATTATTATAACCAATAGAAAGTCATATAAGGTATCAGAAAGTCATATATATTATTCAGGATGTCATATATATTCACATAAAATCATATATATATATATATATATAATTTAGAATATCATATATATTCATAAAAAATTATATAAAGCATTAGGAAGTCATATATATTGTTCAGGATGTCATATATATTCGCAGAAAGTCATACATGGCATGAGAAAGTCATATATATTGTTCAGGATATCATAAAGACATAGAAAATTATATATATTATTCATAGAAAGTCATATATATTATTCAGGATGTCATATATATTCACAAAAAGTTACACAATATATTAGGAGGTGATAATATTATTTTTTTTATTTTACAGAGAAAAAGATATTTTTTTTATTACTAAAAATTAGAAAAAAAAAAAGCTGAGCAGTATTAAATATTTATCTCATCATTAATTGCAGTACGTGCTCCAATGTGATTGGATGGTATGCTCCATATTAATTTTATTGCACCACATATAGTATATAAAGAATTATTTATCTTGCTGGATATCATAAGTTTTCTCCCATAGGCTCTAATGTACCTTTAGAAAAATGGATCCTCAATGTATCCAAAAAACAATAGTTGCAAATCAGGCCCAATAAGGATCTCATTTCCTCTAAATGGGCTGAAGCCAGGCTATTGGTAGCCTAACCTAGTATCAACATGCATCTTTCACTATTAGGCTCCATTTGGCTCAGCATGAATGGGCATGCTTAATGCGCCTATTTTGCCGAAGCATTCGCCCCAAAAGGAGCCTAAGCCACTTGGGACATGAGAAATTATGTTTACCATCCCCAATGGAGAAAAAGCAAACTGTTTCATCTGATTAGACTATATAGTGCAGTTAACAATGGAACAGGCATTTAATATAGCTCAATTTTTTCTTAAATTTTTTTTGATCAAAATGTCAGTTTTTCTCTTTTTATTTTATTTTGCTCATGCTTAGTCAGGATGTCATAAATAATAACAAAATATCATAACAATCAGTAGAATATCATAAAAAATAATATGATATTATTATAATGGTATGACATTCTATTGCATCTTATGAACAATTATCGGAAAGTAATATTACTGACACAGTATATCATACCAAGCATAAGATATCATAATATTATTTGAGATATTATAGGATTTATAGGAAGTCATATAAGACATCAAGAAGTAATAATAGTTTTCTCTTTATTTTGTGACATTCTAAATAATATATATAATTTTTTGTGTTCTTATATGACTTTTCAATAATTATTCAGAACATCATGATAATCAATAGGATGTCATAAAAAATAATAAAATATTATAATAATAGTATGACATCCTATTGCATCCTATGAATAATTATCGAAAAGTAATATTTCTGACATAAGATATTATACCAAAGACAGGATATCATAATATTATCTGGGATGTCATAGGATTCATAGGAATCATGTAAGGCATCAAGAAATAATAATAATAATTTTTTTTTATTTTATGATATTTTGAATAATATATATGATTTTATATATTTTTTTATTTTATATATCTTTATATAATATTCCGACAATTATTCATAGGATGTAAAAGGATATCATCGGATGCAAAAGAATATCGTACCATTATTATGGTATCCAATTATTTTTTATAACATCCCGATTATTGTTTATAGGATACAAAAGGATATCATAGGATGCAAAAAGATATCACACCATTATCATGATGTCCAATTATTTTCTATGACATTTTGTTGGTTGTTATAGTATCCTATTATGACATCCTGAAGATTATTATGATATCCTGTTGGAGAAAAAGAGTATTTTGAACAAAAAATTTAAAAAAAAAGCTGCATGTCCTGTTATTAATTGCATTATGTTGTCCAATCCAATTAAGCAGTATGCTTTTTCTCCACCAAGGGCGGTGGATAAAGAATTTCTCTTTGGGATATTTTTTTCCTCTTTGTGGGCCATTTTGCCATCCTACTTTCGCTCCACTTCGTGCCAATGAAACAGCCCCACTGGATTCCCGCTCAACTGATTCAACTTCAAATGTCTAGTTTACAGGTAGCCAAGCAGGCTTTTTGTTTTTTCATGAAATGGAAAAGAGGAAGTAATTAGAAACATTCCCCACTTTATTATAAAAATATTAAAAAATTATAGTGATGTTTTACAAAAGAATATGATAGAGAAGAAACATAAAATGAGAAAAAGAAAGGTGATCTGATAGGAAGAGCCTTATGACTTTAAGGTAATTTAGCTGAACATAAGTTATGCCAAATTGAAAAGAAATGGAGGCTTTTAGATTACGTCTAAAAGCCTTTAATTATATTTAACTCCGAACATAAGTTATATTTTTGATTATATTGAAAAGGAGTGGGCCTTGTGTCTAGCCAAGCAGGCTTTTAGAGTGTGTCAATTTAATCCAATCTGATTAATAACTTCAATTATATTTAAAGCAATGAATCTAAAGAATGCCGTCCATTTGTCATGGTTTGCAAGCTGAGGAAACATCTGTTTGTTGGTCCGGGCACTCGGTGAATTCTATGATGATGGCATGGACCAAGGAAGAGAACAGTGGACGTTAGTGGCTGAAATATAAAGAAGATTACAATAAAGGGTAAGTGAGACAAAAGGATGACGCTGTCTCCTTCATGACGCATTCATCAGCAGTGTGCTCGTCTTCAAATTAATTAGTAGACTTCCCATTTCGCTCATCATATTTGTTTTAATATATAGACTTCCCACTTCAGTCACCATATTTGTTTTAGTATATCCAACGAAGAGAAAAATAGGGTCTTCCTTATCCAACTCATCATTTCAAAGAGAAGTGGGAACTAAAGCAAAATAGGGTTTACTGCAGACAGGTAGTATCAGCCAAACAATCACAGGAGACTCTTTCATATTTTTCAGATCAATGAGTTGATGCAGGCGAAAAGATTGAAGTTTTACGGTTCAATTTAAGGTAGAGATTGCAAATTTTGCCGGTCTAGAAATGCTCATATATACCCAATGCGATATTGATTAACAGTTTACACTGAAAAAACCATTGATTAACAGTAGCTGCATGCAGACCTTTATTGGCGCCCCATACCCTTAGTTTCATCTGCAAGGAAATGCAGTTGTGAATCATAATTAATCTTTAGCAAAAGATCTACATGGGAAAAGAAACTTATGTATAAGAATTTGCATGAAATTATCCAGAGGTGGAAGCTCTTGTGAGGATTCACAGAATTTGACTCGTACCAACAGCCTCTGCATTTTTTCACGCCCGCATGAGGCCGAGGAAATTGCTGCCTGAATCCAGTATGTATAAAATAGATTCAGAGAGCTAACTGATTATGATTTTTGGTAACATAAAGTACTTATGCTTAAAGAAAATCATGCATGCATGGCATTATTTACACTTGTATAATGATATTTGAATTGGAAACTATCCATTATAATGTGAATGAAGTATGATCGCTGTTGATGCAGATCTTCATCGAACGCCGGAGCAGCCGGAGTCGGTGGAGCACCAGACTGTCAGGGGCGAAACCTGTAAGAAAAGTTCCAGCTGGAGGTGGCTCTGATGGAGACCCTCCGATGCTCAAGTCAAAAATCCAGCCAATAGATAAAAAAGGAGAGCATTCAAGGGAGAGAGAGAGGTTGCGTACCTTTGGATCTCCTATTTATCCCTTTTTATAAGGGAAGCTGGAGTCATGGAAGGACATGAGATTGTTAGAGATCTTTTATCTCGTATTAAATACCCTCGAAAATTGTGCCTGATAATACCATCTCATGACATGTAGAGGATCCCACCTATTGATGGTATGGGTTGAGAACCAGAAGCTAAAAATAAGGAAGGTTTGTCTTACTCATGATTACTTCAATTTATTAATGGGGTGACGTGACGGGGCCATAGAGAGGCCTCTCGAAGGGTCAATGGCCAAAACTGAGAGTGGAGGCTGAGATCAGTGGCCGGAGATTGGTCGGTCGAAAATGGATCGGCAGCCGATGCAGGGGCCAAGGCTGCCATAAGGTTCGTAGGTCGAGGTGAAGATCGGACGCATCCAGGGAGTGTGGGCATCGATGGATGGCAGCCAGGATCAGAAGGGATGGATGCACGAGATTAGATGCCGAGGCCGAGGACGGATGCACGGGTGTCTTCTTTCCTTCCTCATTCTCTTCGCCAGTTTTTCCCTGTCCTTCACATCTTCCTCCCTTCCTTTTATCTTACTGTGATGCCCATAGGAGGATGAGATAAGAGGAGGAGAGGCATTTAATGTCTTTGTCAGGCTCAGATAACCTAGGGCAACTCTCGTAGCATAGGCACGATGGATGACGTACAATCAGAAATGAATGAAATGCATGAGACAGCATGGCCGATGAAAATTTTTTAGTACTGACAGTGGGTTGGTTAGACCGATGGCATGTTGGGTCTTCGATTTCTTCTTATTTTCGGCCCAAACAAAATTTCTCCCAACAATTGCATTTGTACAAAAGTCACTTGTTCGAACCTTATCCGCCACTCCCATGCTTAAATATTGATAATGTCGGCAGTTATTGGATAGATAGTTGCAAATATATTTATTTAGAAAGCCCTAACAGTCTGTAGGAAATTTGCTCTCTGAAGATGTTTTAACAGTCGACCGAAAGGGATGCATGCCTCCATGCTAACAGCCAAGCTGACGACCACAACGTACAGAGTGGAAGAATGTTCATGTTCGTCATGATCATATCTATCAATCCTACACGTTCCAAAAGGTCGAACATATTTAGTCCCTACCAAATACCTGTGCTCCAAGGTTTTTATGAATGGTTAAAATTACCCTCGATCGTTTAATTTCGGCAATCTTAATTTCAAAAGATGATCAGGACTGTCTACCAAATCGACTTGCGTCATTGTTACATTTGGTTGGTTGGTTTGTCCTGTCAGCTAATGATCGAGTTTTGTCGGTGAAGCTGATCCTCACATCAGCACTGATAGGAAAGACAGATACGTGGCTAATGCTGCAAGGATAAAGAGGACACATGCCACTAACTTCACCAACAAATGGAATCTATCAAGCCCAATTAGTTACCCGGTCATTCAAGACCTGAAAGCTAGCACACAAGTAATGCTGCATCAATCTTTCGCACCGAAAGCGGATGGGTTACATACAAATCATCAGGAGAAAGCTGACATGAGCTGCGGATGATTGCCATGTAGTAGTGCTGGCATCCTTTTCTTCTCTTTTCTTGGTGGTTGGCAGTGCTGGCATCTTACAAGAATACAAGTGGATCGAAGTTTCAGAGCCTGATCAGTCTCATTCTTGATGCACGAATCCTATTACAGTTGGTGAATATGATGTCATTCTTTCATTGGTCTTGAACTAGTGATCGGTCGGCTACCCAATTGTGTCCCCTACGAAGTGCTTCCACTACCAATTAGACATGTGGCTGAGGAGAAAGATCCCCACCATTATAGAAAGGCAGAGGTCTCTTCGCATTCTTGTGAGATGTTGATCCACTTAACCAGTACAACGTGTTCAGCATGCTTATCACTTAGAAGAATAGTGGTTTAGCAGCTTGTGGGAGGTGGTCATTGAAGCATTTTAGCTTGTTTCGATTGGCCATGTAGCTTCGTGAGGAGGGTATTTCTGGAGGTGGCAGATAATGATGATTCGGTTGAAACTACAAATTAAAGTAGTCAAAGGGAGAAAAAAAAAAAAAAAAAAAACTGAAAGAAGGTTGACCATCTCCAAAATGAATCAATGGGAGCAAAGGTGGTAATCGTCATGATCAAATGAACTTTTCTATACTTTAGAGCAAGGAATTCCTGTCTAACAAGGAAGCTGACTGGAAGTGGGTTAGGTTTTTTCCCTTTTTTTTTTTCTGGGAGATGGTTGTGGTTTTACTGGGTCCAGGAAGGCAACTTCAGTCTCGTATCATTCAAAAGAGCCTACTCTCTGTCATGATTTGAGGACATTAATACACATATATTTGTATTTGTTTGTGTATCTTTCATCATATTAGATTCCGTTATCTTGGATTCTACTTGGTTCTGTGCGTGGGGAACTCTTTATAATTATTTCTTTTTTTGATGGGAACTCTACATGAGTATTTCCATTGAAGAAAAAAAAAGTATCATGAGACTACATATTTTTTATGGGAACTCTTTAAAATTATTTCCATTACAGAAAAATATGTATCATTAGACTATACATGGTGATCCATATAGGTATGTGTTTAGTCCTGTTATGGCTAATCCCCTGTTGCACCCGTTGCCAGAGAAGAGCACTGCAAAACAAAATCCTCACTGACAGGAATTGTGTCCGACGAAGATCCTTCAATGTTTAAGTCAGCAAGAAATGATCGAAAAGTAAGTAGAAAATAAGAAATGATAAAGTTTCAGTTCAGAATTACCTTATCAATACTATTCATTTATCTTTTTTTTATAGATGAATTATTGGTAACTATTTGTAACAGTTAAGCATGTAGGTCCCGCTTATTTCGTCACTATGTGATCGTGGGGTGGACAATTAATATCCAGTCGTGGTATGTAGTCATTACGTACTTTATGCGCTAGCAATTTTTGATATGCCGACTTTATGTCGGTACGCATGGCGCACTGTCTGTATATCAGTGCTATTGATATTTTGACTGACTATCAGTTGGTAACTCTGATATACCAACTGTTCAGCGATTCTGTAATTGATCAAATCATTATGCCGTATCTACTAGAAAAATTGAACGAATGTTACCGATAGTCGATCGGCTTGCCAGTTATAGTCGGCTATTTATTTTCTGGTATTGATAGAAAGTCAGATGTTGAGACCTGTAGAAGCTGTAGTCGAATCAGACATCCTTTGGCGGCTTGGCTTTGATGGTCTATCATCTGTCACCAACCTATAATCGGGATGACCGATAATACATCGAAAAGCTGATATTAAATCGGGGGGAGCAAGTTCGATTGCTCTAATAATTGCCTCCCACTTCCAAATTTAAGGTGACCGACACGTTGGACGATAGGAGTTAGCATATCTTCTGCTATGACTTCAAGCCCCGATTTGTGATCGTTTCGACTGCAAATATTAATATTTCTCTCAAAAATAGAATCTCCAACCATTTTATCATTTTTTTTCTCGACTCTTTTTTCTTTTTCTTTTTTTTGTTACCAGACCTTAGTCTGACTTTTTTTTGTCGTCGAACTTTTAGTCTGATTTTTATAGTCTTCAATTGATAATGAAAGAAATTTTTTAAGTACTGAATCTCCCTAAATATGATCATCATTCATCATAGATGACTATTGCAGAGTCAAGTTGATATATTTTTTGACTGACCATAGTCCGTCTGTATCTTTCGTTTGACCGTGATCGAGTCAACATATTGTTTCGTTCGATCGTAGTCGAATCGGCATATTATTCCATCCGATTAGAATTGAATCCGTATATTCTTCCATCTGATCATAGTCGAGTCGGCATATTATTCCGATCGACCATAGCCGGCATGTGGATTTGATCGACGGAGTCGGCATGATGAGATCTTAAAATTTTATATACGAATAAAACAAGAAAATTGTTGAACTAAAAATATTCATTCAACTGTCTCAACTTCAAACTTACGTAGGCTTGAACATATTCAAACTTACATTTATCGGACCAAAGAGGGTATCAATTATATGAACTAAATTTTTATTAGTCATTTGAAATGGTCTTAAAGTTATATTCAAGGACCTCTAGAGATGTTAGCATTTTATCTCCTTAGACCGACATTAATTGGCCTTAATTTGATATATATATTCCTTGGATTCTTTTTCTTATTATTTTTCAGTAAAAGTGTATTAAAGTCATTTTCAGGTTTGGAATCCTAAGATTTTCTTCTTTTGAAATATTATTTCGTTTTATTATCTTAATGAAACTGGTGGGCCTTTTCTCTTCTTAATCTAGGAAAAAGAAATGATAAAGAGAAAGAGGAAGAGAAACGCGGTGAAAGTTGAATAATGTCCAATGTTTTGAATCCTAGAAGATGAGTTAAACTAAAGGTCCTCTTGCTATTGCCCTTGCTTTCTATTTTCGCTTTGGAGCAACCGAAGAAGCTAAATTAGACTCGGCTATCGAACAATGTGTGATGAAACCCCTTTCTTTCAATTGTTTGTAAATTCTTTTAAACCTCTGGAAGCAAATATTTATTACTCTCACTAAATCAAGGAATAGAAGAGTTTTAGGGCAAGTAATGTCCATGATTTGGATCCTGGACCTCCTAAAAGATAAGTCCTCAAGGATGAGGTGGCCACCAATTAAATACTGCACTCATTTATGGAGTTACAACAAGATAAAGACAATAATGTTGCCAAACAAGCTCTAAGTTATATATTATTTTTTTTCTTTACACCAATCATCCTAAAAAACATCCTATCTCAAGATCTAGATCCAACAGAAATGCTCGCCTGCAGGTGGACTCCTTGTTAGCGAAAAGCTGAGCCCTTTGTCATGTAGTAGTGTACGTCAAAGATGTATTGAGCTGTAGTTGGAAACTTTTGCTATAAAACAAGGAAACTGCACATATCTGACAATAAGGACACTGTATCACGTAGAAAAGAACAACGTTCTGAAGGGCTAAAGATTGCTGGAGGATGCTAGATAATTTCTCATGCCAACATTGACCCTAGACTCCATAGGGGTAAAATGGAAAAAAAATAAACCACCATATCAGCACAACATCATGTTTAGTGTCCTATTAGCCCTTTATTTATTTATTTATTTATTTATTTGAGAAAGTTTTATACGTTTGGTTTTTTTCTTCATGGCATGCGAGAACTTACCGGCCATGGAGTTGACACCATCTCCGAGACACTAAATTTTAAGGTATCGTACGTTAGGAAGCCAAAGTTTTTAAAGCCATTAATATTGCTTGCCAAGCTGAATGAGATCTTGGTTTGTCTCAGCTCAAAGATAAGACTAGAATGGGATGTGAATAGTTCAGACTTCTCCTGCTTTTCTCGGATTTTGATGATCTTATGAAAATCTAGATTTTAGAATCTCAGAAATAAAATAAATTCTAAGTTAACTATCGTATAATGATATTAATATAAATATTTGTTAATCATAAATATTATCTAAATTTATAAAAACTAAATAACAAATCTTAATTAATATGTGGATAGCACGTCAACTGAGATATCAGGATACATTAATATATGGACCGTGTTCGTAAGAATTGAGATACCAATTATATGACATTGGTAAATGCTTTGTAGGGATGCAAACAAATATCTTAGCAAGATATTAGAATGGAAATTTTTTTTTACGCACTACAGATGATATAGAAAATCTGATATGAAACGCATCATTTTATGTGATTGGTCTATATAGTCATTATTTTCTAACATATTTAATATCTATAATTTTATTTTTTTATTTAAAAATTTGAATTACGAAAATATTCTTATTCTTTGAAAAATATTATGACATCTTATGTTAATATTATAACATGATACATGCAGCAAGTCATAATTTTAGTGTGGGATGTCATAATATGCTATGTCATATTTTTTTTCAAAGAGTATGAATATTTTAATCATTCAAAATTTTTAAATAAAAAAATAAAACTACGAACATTAGATATATTTTGAAGAATATTTGAATAAAAATATTTTTTCTATATTATGATATTTTAGACTATATTATAACATTCTGCACATAGAAAATCATAATTTGAGGGAGGATGTTATAATTTTTTAAATCATATTATGATATTTTGTATGTAAAAATTTTAATAAATTATAAAATATTATAATTTTTAAAAATAAAAATATTTTTATTATTTAAATTTTTTTTAAAAAAATAAAATTATAAATATAAAATATATATATTAAAAAATAATGATCACGTGAAACCGCCCAACGGCGTATTTTTTACGCGGCCCGACTGCAGCGCCCAAAGAATTTCTCACTAGAACTGATACCTTGTCCAACACATTAATTAGCTGGTACAGACGAAAACCTTGGAAAGCGTGGACCCCCATCAACTGGGCGGGGTGGTCGCCCTTGTGTGAATCTGTTTATCGTACTCAACAATTAAGGGATACCGGACCACCGCTCATTTGGTGGCATAAGCTGGAATCGCACCACGGACAGGTATTCCAGTCACAGCCCTTGACTTCCTACACCTCAAAACTTTCTCATCGTCCAAATAATAATAAATGCATCACAGTACAACTGCATGGCTTAATCAATCTTAGATCTCAAAGGACACTTCCTTCATCAATGCTGGATCTTGAATTTTGGCACAATTACTGATAGAGCTTTGTATCAAGGGCCATCTTCTAATCTATTTGTTTTTCTTTTCTTTTCTTTTTTCCATTTTAAAGCACGATCAGGTCTTAATTCTTTTATTAAAACTGGAATAGTTTACTTAAATGGCTACGTCATCCCAACAAGAAAGTATGATGGCCATCCCTACATGTTCCCTATGGAACAAAGCACATGTATTGCCTACCCCATTCCTATAATAGGATATAGACATGATTGCTTCTAGATGAGGACAGAAAACACAAAAAAATGACTGCATTAAATAATAATTATATACTTATATGCCATACATTTTTATTTTTTTTATTGAAAAGGAGACTGAAATAGCCACTCAATTTTTATTAAAGATTAAAAAAATTTAAAAAAATTAAAAAAATTTAAAAAAATTATAATATAGTTGGTACATAAAATAATATAGATAGAAAATAAAGAAGCAAAAATATTAATCTTGGAAAAAATTTTTGAAGATATTTTTAACCACTCTCATTTTCATGATATCTTAATCATTAACTTAGATATTTATAATATCACTGTATCACTATCAATGCACATGTTTAAATTTGTCCGTTCATCATCAACATCATCATCACCATTTTTCCACACTTCTCCAAAAGACTATATACATTCATATCTGCCCATCGATTTTAAGGGCAGGTTTACTCTTCCTGATGTCTCAATTTCCACCAATTTTCGGCGGCACGTGGTTGGAAGGGTGCTTGGTATCTAGTCCTCTTCCCCACTTGGCCTCTATCAGATCGTAAAGCATTGGTCGGGGGTTGGGGAGGATCAGCTAGGATCTCAATTAGGGTATGTGCAGGCCAGCCAGGTGTCCAAGTTCTTTAGGTCTGCTGTGTCTCTTTCATGGATCGCTCTGATCTCGAACGGAAGGTGATTTGAAATGAGAACTCGGTGTACTTTTCTTCTTTGGGCTTCGATCAAATTCGCATGCATTGGTCTCAAGTGAAAAATGACACCTTTATGCATGTATATATAATATATATATATCACCTGCCTTGGCACTAAGTTCCGATTGGAAAGCCGAATCTGATGCTGTGCAGTCTGCTCAGTTAGTGTAGAAAGCTTAAATTTAAGCCAATTCCTGTAGCTTAACTTGTGGAAAGTATTTAAATGGACGGGACTTCTGCATAACTTTTAGCTGCAAGTTAGAAATGGTATTTAACTCAAAAAAAAAAAAAAAAAGTTAGAAATGGTATGAAAATGGGGAAAAGGGAAGGTAGCTTAAAGCTGAATCCGCTGCCACTTAATCTTCAGTGCTTCATTACTCGAAAGGCCGTTTCAAGTTTTTCTTTATTTTTTATTTTTTTTGTGAAAGTCCATAACTTTTTATTTGGTCGATCACTCCTCTCTGTTTTTGGGTGGTGGTGGGGGGAGGTAGACAAGTTGATCACTGTGCTTTGGAATTTTATACATGCACCTCCCGATTTGTAATTTCTGTAGGCTGACGTTGATCTCCACCAACAAATCCTTTGTACGATTTTCTACAAAAAAAAAAAAAAAAAAATCTTTTGTACGATTAATTGTAGAAGAGGTGGAGAGATCGCATCCGTGAGTGGCTATATGATGGAGTGTCTCTGGACTCAAAACCAACGCACGCGACCAACTAAATGTTGCCGGGAATTCAGCAGCGAAGCGGATCACCAAGCCAGTGAAGACTCGCGTGGCTAAGGCCTTTAGGTCCCATTTAACAGTACCCTGGAGAATTTGAAAAAGATTTTGGATTTAAAATTAAAATGAATCCGAATTCGGTGTGGATTTGAAATTTGATTCTCAGATATTCATTATCTAAATCTCATTATATATATATATATTAAGAATTGAAAGGATTTAAACTTCATACCTTTAAAAAGTCTAACTATTAGTTTTTTTGGATTGATCCGATAGATTTGGATATTCAAATAATTTAATTAAATAAAAATTAATTGTGCAAATTTATGATTTGAACTTCATATCTTTAGAAAATCTTACCATTGGTTTTTCGGATTGATCCGATAGGTTCAGATATTCAAATAATTCAATCAAATAAAGTTTCATTGTGCAAGTTTAGATGCATGATGGATTTATCATTTTTTAATAACATTTGTTTAAAATTTTTGGATAATTTTCTAATCAAATAAGACGGGTTAGGGTGGTAACATTTTATGAGTTTAGATACGGTTAAAGAAGTTATGTAGATATCCTACACGTTGCCATTCACAAAGATCTCCTATTATCGATTCAAAGTCGTGTAACAAGATCGGCCATCCAGTTTGTCAAACTTTCTATTTATCCTTACATCATATGACACGACTCATCATTTACATCAGATTGAGACTGTCTTGAAAACATATAAATTTTTTAATTAGATAATGAAAATTTTATACCAATAACCCAAATTATTGGATATGATCAACTGTTAAAGCAACAACCTCCAAGTCTACGTAATTACTATCTATTTTATTTGTATATGAATAATGAAAAAGTAGGACATTCATAGTCAAATTAGGGCACGTGAATATTAACAATCTCGAAGGGATAGGTGTGACTTGCGATGTTGTCAGAAGTTCCTAAGTATAAGCCTAACTTTAATTTGGTTATAGTGGACTCCTTTTCTGTTTTTTTCCTCTTTTTTTTTTCGTTCTTTTAGGAGCGTCCCACTTCGCTTTATGCAAATATACTTTGGCCTTTACTAATAATAAAACATGGGGGAAAGTACTTATTTCCTCCATTTACGCGAAAAAAAGGAAACTTTAACTTGGTCATCAAAAGTTAATCATCTATGATTATAAAATGTTATGTCCATCAGCCATGTAAATTGTTCTCGGGATCACCGATCTATCCTAAGCCAAAGTGATGCTTAGGAAAAAAAAAAAGTAGAAATGACTACTAACTTCATGCTCGTTAACAAAAATTCGGAATGCCGGTCTGATTAAGTATAAAATCAAAGTATCTAAATAATATATTTTTGCTAATTTTTTTGGATGACATCTTATATTATTACAAATGGTGCTAAAGCCAATCCAATTTATAGTTTATGTGAATTATAAGATACTGCAATATGAATCCATTGAAATTGACTACGAACCATTTTGATGTATATAAATAGATACATGAATTTCGATTTTTAATATGACGAGAATGTCGAGACTTAAATGAAAGGAGTATATAAAAAATTATGCGAATACGTATTTAATTTTATATTGATTATTCACTAAATTTTTTAAATATTTTAATAAATAATATTTTTTTATTAATCTTTTTGGATGACATTTTTTTTTGTTGCCGTGATCCATACACGTCAGTCCCAGTAATAGCCACCTTGGCCGGTTCTTTATATATATATATATATATACATATAAAAAGTAAAGTGGCCGCTGGTTATATGACATCACAATGAGGAAAATAAAAGCTCACATATGACATCATAGGTGACCGCAAAAGATACATATGAAGGGAGGCGTAAATCGTTGAGATCTGCACCGTTATTTGCATTCACGTGCTTGAAAGGCAGAATCATCTGTTTGGCCATGCGTCAATTGGTAAAAACCATTGGATCTCTCTACACCAACTTGGTCCTCCAGACCGGAATACTACCGTAAACTATCTGCCAACCCAATTACTCCAATATCTTCAAGCACAGTGATGCTAAGCCGACCTGGCCGATTCAATGAGCCATTAATGCCGTGGCAACCTAGCCAACTCATTCTAGTCTGAGCCCATTGACCGAACCAACTCCAACCCATTGCACCTGGTCGACCTTCCATAATCAATAATTTTTATATTACATTAGGCACGATGGCCATGGTCCCACCAATGGAAATAAATCAATAAACATCCATGCCAATCTCCCACATGCTCAAAAACATACATGGACCGGCCATGAGGATGTTGTTGAAGTGATGAAGGGATTCAAATCAACGCACCGATCGAAGTCGGCATAATCCATTAAATGTTCCCGGAACCGGGCCGCATATTGGCTCCTCTCATCCTACGTCTCTCTCCCCCATCCCCACCCACTTGGGGAACCAACAATTAACGCTGGCTACCAGAGGGAAGACTATAACGAGGAGGTACCACACCACGTTTTTGAGACTTCTCTCTCTTTCTGTCTGAATTATTATAACCCTGGGATGGCTGTTGGGGCATAATTTCTCTGTTCTAAGGCTCGTGCATGTCGGCCTCGTCAACGACCCAACCTTATGAGGACAAAACCAACTTTTGTTAAATTTAAAAAAAAAAAAAAATTATAAGGAAACAAAAATAAAGCCTCCCATTTGTTTTCCCGCATTTATTTCACGTTTCCGTCTACGTCCCTTTCGTCCAGCAGTAGCCATTCACAACCCTTCCTTCTCTTCCACAGCTTATCCACCTCTTTTCCCACTCCTTTTACTCTCCCTACCATTCCCCTTTCTCTCTCCTCTTCCTTAGCTCCATCAGGTGTTCTTCTTCTTCTTCTTCTACGTCTCCCTTTATGATCTCTTTATATATCTATCATGGTTTGTCGGGAAGAGTCGTGCCATAGCATCATCAACGTACTGGCCTTTTGTACTGCTTGTATCGTAGAATCCAATTAATCTCGGCTATTGAAGGATTCGATAATTGTTATAAATGGATTGCATCCAGGACTGGCCCGAACCAGTCGTCCGCGTCCAGTCCCTGTCGGACAGCGGCGCCACCAGGATCCCCGAGAGATACGTAAAGCCGGCCGCCGACCGGCCTTCTTCGGCCCCGTGCGCCGACCTACGCATCCCGGTCATCGACCTCGCTACGCTCGCCAGCGATGGCCCCGTCGACTGCGCGGCGGTCGTCCAGGCGGTGTCGGGCGCGTGCAGGGACTGGGGGTTCTTCCAGGTGGTGAACCATGGGGTGGACCCAAGCTTGATAAGAAGGATAAGGGAAGTGTGGGGGAGCTTCTTCCACTTACCCATGGAAGCGAAGCAGGTGTATGCCAATTCCCCGAAGACTTACGAGGGCTACGGCAGCCGGCTCGGGATCGAGAAGGGTGCCATTCTTGACTGGGGTGACTACTACTTCCTCCACGTCCTCCCCTCATCCCTCAAAAGCCTTCACAAGTGGCCCGCCCTTCCTCCCACCTTGAGGTATCAATATTCTTCCTTCTTTTTAAAGTTAAAGTTGGCATCCGACATGAAAGCAATATTAATGAACATACCGGTTGATTTGGGTCAGCAGGGAGACTACCGACGAGTATAGCCGAGAAGTGTTAAAGCTGTGCGAAAGAGTGATGAAGGTGCTGTCGTTGGGCCTGGGACTGGAGGACGATTTCCTACAGAAGGCGTTCGGTGGGGATGACGCGGGGGCATGTATGAGGGTCAATTTCTACCCCAAGTGCCCCCAACCGGACCTCACTCTCGGCCTCTCCTCGCATTCGGACCCCGGAGGCATAACCGTCCTCCTGGCCGACGACCGGGTCAAGGGCCTTCAGGTTCGCCGAGGCGATGCTTGGGTCACCGTTCAGCCGGTTCCCGATGCCTTCATCATTAACGTCGGAGATCAAGTTCAGGTACAGCAATCACGCTACCCTTGTGTTCCTGCGTTCTGTACACTTGGTCCAAATCTGCCACCTAGCTACAAGGCTTTGAGAAGTTGGTCTCTACCCTGCCCTGCTGGTTTAATTCTTTCCGTGATCGAGTGCAGTGAGTGGTCAGGGACAACTTAGACCACTGCTCTGGCCCCTCCTTCCACTTGTCTAGTTCTGTACCCATACACGTCTCTATTGGTTGTTTTCTTCTAGCTTGTCCACAAAATCTAAAAGCCTCCTTCTTCAAGACCCTGGAATCTTGTCTTATCCTTGCCTTTGCAGGCACTTTTCTATTACGAAAAGCCCCATCAATAAAAGCTCGCTTATTGTTTTGCTTCGTAGGCTATCGTCTCTACGTTGAGGCAGGTAGATATCGGTTTCGCTTGATTAGAAAAGTAGCAGCTCCTTTCTCTTAATTAGAAGATAACGTACGGCAATGGACAACCATCTCATTTTACAGACTTCCAGAACAGTTTCTTTTTTTTTTCTTTTTTGTTAGAATACTTCCAGAACAGTTGACACTTCAAAGAAGCAAGGCAAGGGAATCTTTTGGTTGGTTCTCTCTACCTTCGAGTTCAAAACCACGTGCTCGTTCTGTTGGTTCGACCCTTAATTAGTTGTCCCCACAAGCCGCGCCTCCCATTGCTTGCTCCGACTCATGCCATTATTGACTACGCCACATGATATCATGGCTCCTCTAATTATTATTGGGCTATTATTACTTAAGTAGCCTTTGGACTCCCAACCAACATAGGATGGGCACTTTTCAACAAGTATGGTTTCTCTATGATATCTCTACCATGCATCATCCATCACACGATAGATAACTACAAACAGCATGTATCATACAACGCACGGCCCCATATGATCATCCATCATGCGAGGAATGATATGGACTATGTATCGGACTATATGATGCACAGTAAAAGATCCATGCTCCTTTTCAATTAGCCATAGCATGACACAAACATACACTTGTTAAGCCAAAGTTCTAAAATAGATGTGATTCTAAAATCATTGGGACATTAGGAATCCTATCATATGTGCAAGATAAAATAGATCTTTGTAACATATCATTACATAATTTGTTTACTTCAGTTTATTAAATATATCCATATAATTTCTGGCAGGTGCTAAGCAATGCGACATACAAGAGTGTGGAGCATAGGGTGGTGGTGAATTCAGAAACCGAGCGACTATCTTTCGCCTTCTTCTACAACCCAAAAAGCGACTTGCTGATTAGACCAGCCCCTGAGCTGGTGACATCTGAACATCCTGCTCTTTATCCGCCTATGTCATTCGATGAGTATCGCCTCTACATTAGGAGGAAGGGTCCTCGTGGAAAATCTCAAGTTGAATCACTCAAGGCCGTCTGATGATGATAATGACGGCGATTTGGATCTCATATCCTCTCCCCTCTGTACATGAATAAGAGTATAGATATGTAAATCATGATGAGCCCATCAGGTGTGTGTCCTCAGACAGACCTCGTGATTCGGGCATCCCACGGTTCTCTCACGCGCAAAAAAACAAAAGTTTAAAATGGAAAATTTTGTTGGGCGGGACCACCCATGCTCCTCGGTCGTCGTCATTAGCCGTTTTCTATATGGTGGGACCCACCACGAGGTCGCGTAAGCAATTATGGATGAGCTCAATTTGGATCATGTGTGATGCGTGCGTAATAGGCTAACGGTTGAATGATGGACCGCTCTCACCGTCCAATTCCACGTGAAACGAATTCCGCCAACCCAAGTCGTGCCTAATTTTGTTTAAATTTTTCCCAACAGCCACGTGTAACGCGATGGTACCATCATACGGAGATTATTCCCCACGCTGCGTGCATCACATGGCCGTATGTGCCGCCGACCGCTTATTTTTTAAACAGTACACTAAGTTGCGCGCTTGATACAGAGTTTATAAAAATAAAAATGAGTGGCTGTAATTATTGACGTCTAGAATCACGCACGTAGTATTTTTTTTTTTTTTTGATAAAATTTATAAGAAACATGGACGTAAAAAAAAAAAAAAAAATATCACGGAGGCCTGAAGTAGAGAATCTCTCGATCATCACTTCAATAAAGCAAAATTAGGATCGATTGAAAGTTGCAAGTAAAAAAAAATAATTTAAGTCAGGTCGACTAATTAATCCGCACAAACATTTCTTTGATAAAAAACATATTGAACTTGAAAATATAAAAAAAAATAAAAAAAATCAGTGAATCTCTATAAATATTGATATAATTTATTCTTGAATAATTCAATGAATAAATCGTAAGAGAGTCTTCCTCTAAAATAAAATTAGATGACGCTTCCAAATATAATAAATGAGTTCTCCATTACTAAGCTGCAAAAAGAGAAATGACATGTAATTATCCAAATTTTCCGTAACCAAGCGGTAGGAACTTTGCATGATGTTGATTTACAGCTGCCACAAGAAAATTCTCCTATCACGACGGTCAGAAATTGAAGATAAAGAATAAAAATCAGAAATAAAATATATGAAAATAATCAGAAATATTGAGTTAGCAAGTCAACGTTAATATGTTTTTCAAATTCTTTATATGCATTTCATAGCTGCCAAGAAAAGAAAATTTCAGTTTCGTTGGAATGGTGAGTTGCCAGGTAGCCCAAATCTTTTGGCCGTCTTCCATTTTTAAAACTTTAGAAAACTTTAGCAACTTGATAAAAACTTATTGATGATTTGAGATGCCGTATGTATGATATCAATCACACCTGCAATAAGCACGTGAAGTTCAAAAATATATGGTGACAAGTTCACCGGAACAGAAGTACCAAACCCGTGAAGTTGAAGAATATCAAGGAACATGTTCCCCAGAAACATAAATAGTGAGCCCGTGAAGTTGAAATATATATATATATATACACACACACTCACACACACGCGTACAGTATCATGACAAGCTAAAAAAATAACCCAGCATCATTGGAATGAATTAGAATACACATAATATTCTATTATTCCCACTTCTACCTAAGCTTTTTTTTTTTTTTAATTTAATTTTTTATAAATGAACGATCATACAATTCTAATGCATGCACAGTTGATAAAGTCAGTATATATAAAATCCCATAAGACTAATGGACACATATCATCCTTCTTTAGATTCAATTTTTGAAATGCTCCATAATATAAATCGCAATTCAGTCCACCACGTCGTTCACCTTTCAAAAAATATGATGGATATGTATCTCAATTGAAAAGCGAAGAGCAATTTAGGTGTTATGGAGAAACAGATGAGTCTTTAATTGTTTGATGCTGTTTCGGATCCATCCGATGATAGTAGTTGGGTCTCTCTTTGCGAAAATCTCTCCATTCGTAAATTTTTTCAGACTGTATGAAGCTCAACGCTAAGGATAGAAAGGTCAAGTCACGTGCCTAAGCCCTCCGCTCTGTATAAAGTCATATAAATTTCTTCATATATGTGCACGTTTAGGTTTTTCTTATTTATATGCCATGCTGTCAAAGTGCAGGCGGTCAAGTCATATTAGCGGAAGGGCATGATTCACGGTAGATGTAAACTGTATGCTAAAGTGGAAGCATGTTGGCCGATCCGATCCTGATTAGGCTGTTAGACGATTCAATACAGTATTGGCTCTTGAATCTCACAACTTAAATTCTACGTCGGGCAAACTACTGAAGATTTCTCCAACTCTATTGAGAGGCCACCAGGACATTCTGCTTGGCGGCCATAGATAATTAATAGCTCACTGTAAAAGAGGGTACGAGGAGTTAGCTAATTGATGAATCTTTCCAAAATTTGATGTCCTTTCTATTACCAAATTTGAATGAGGTGCAATTCCAGTAAGGCTGGAGGTTTTTGCTTATAATTAGCAAATGGAATAATGAAAGTCTGATGGGTCTTCTCTTCCTACTCTTGTTTTCAAGAATTGCCCATACCCCATCTAGAAGCTTACTAACAATGGTTCTCCTACAAATTCAACAACAAAGGTGGCTTCCTTTGTCCTTACCATAAAGCTATCTAGAAACTTGCAGTGCCTAAAAAAAATCAAAGTCTGTGCTGTTGGATTGCACGTGTTAGTACTTTATTATTCCATACATCTTTTTTCACCTTTTGAATTTGTTGCTTAATAAAATAGGGGGAAGCTCTTCGCTTCCTCCTTTTCCACTCAAAAAGAAAAAAAAAGAAAAGAAAATCAAAGTCTTCCTTTGGCTTGTTTTAAAAAAACAAACATCACATTGGGGAGGTATTAGCTAGGAAAGGATGGTCGGTGAGCGTAGGTTGCCATCTCTGCGGCGGCACTAAGGAGACTAGCTCTCATATTTTTCTTAGATGCACCTTCACTAAAAGCATTTGGACCACCTTCAAAACTTGTGTCAATATTAGAGGTTGGCCAATCAATTTTGAATTCCTTCTGGACCACTTGGAGGATAAAGAAATTTCAGCTTTCCTTGAGAAAACCTTGAGATTGATCAGCTTCTAATGGCTTTGTTTCGGCACTGTAGCTTGACAGGAATGGTAGCATTTTCCTTCGCAAGCAGCACTCTTTATCTTCTCAATCCTAAAGAAAACCCTCCACACATTTCATCTTTGGAAGAATTGGCTCTTGGATCCACCACTTGAATTCTATGTCGAGCTAATCACTGAAGATTTGTTCAATTCTACGAAGAGACCACTTCCGCTTAGCTGCCATAGAGTAAATGTCTTTATAAAGGAAGCTAAGAGAAGTTGCACCAATCCACGAATCTTTTGATATCCTCTTCATTATCAAATCTGAAAGAGATGCAATTCTAGAAACACTTGTGCTCATCAACAAATGGAACAATGGTAGAGTTTGATGGTTCTTCTCTCCCCAATCCGGCCTTCAAGAATTGCTAATTTCCTGATTTGGACTGAAAGCTTACTGGCATTAATGGCTCCTTCACGATGGACTCCTACAAATTTATCAACAAAGGCTGCCTCCTGTGTCCTTATAGGTCATCTGGAAACAACGGTGCCTAAGAATATTAAATTCTTCCTTTGGCTGGCTAGCTTTGTCCACGCAGGAGAGTTATCAGCCAAGAAAGGATGGTCAGTGAGCACACCACCTTCAAACCTTGTGTCAATATTAGAGGTTGGCCAACCAATTTTGAATTCCTTTTGGACCACTTGGAGTATAAAGAAATTTCATCTTTCCTCGAGAAAATCTTGAGATCAGCTTCTAATGGCTTTGTTTCGGCACTATAGCTTGAAAGGAATGGTAGCATCTTCCTTGGCAAGTAGCACTCTATCTTCTTGACCCTAAAGAAAATTCTCTGTTGGGACAATTCAACTGACCCCGATTCTGACTCTAGATCGGCCTCATAAATACAATATGCTGACTGATAATGGTTAACCGATCGACGGTCGGTTATTTTCAACCATCGATGGATAATCACGACAACTCAGTTAATATCTGATCGATGACTATCAATATATCAGAGTTACCGACCGATGCTCATTCTAATCTCCCCGACTACTGACATATAGTCTGCTTATCTTTCCACGATCACATAATGTCAGAATGTGCGGAACCTATATATCTAACAGTTATAAACGATTATCAACTACATGTCACGATCATTAGTAAGCATAAACAGCCTATTAATTTCATGATTATGGCCTGATAATTGGGGTAATTGCCCTTTAGTGCTATAAAAAGTGAGACCACGTGTTCGATAGTTACATCTGAATCACCTACAAAAGAAAGATAAATGAACAGCATTGATAACATAATTCTAGGCTGAGACTCTGTCATTTCAAATATTCTTCATCTGTTGTTTACCACTTCCCACTGACTTAAGTATCAGAGGATCCCTGTCGGATATAATTTCGATCAGTGTGAACTTTATTTTGCAGGTGCTTTTTACCGACAACAGACGCAACGGGAGATTGGCCGCAACAGATTGACGTGCCAGGTAGGAGACGGATACAAGCAACTATGTCAAAAATCAGAGCTCAACATTCAAAAGAATCTGCGAGGCAGTCTTCCTACCGGAAAGATGTTCCTCTCCCACTTCCATTGGCAGAGCCCAGCTCTTCGCGTCTTGTGGTTACCACAGATGCATAAATTGCTGCATTAATGCAGCAAATAAAGATATTAACGGAGGCGGTTCAAAGCCTCAAGCAGCAATAAATACAGCAACAGCTACCGGCGGAGGGGCCGGTAGCTTAGTCAGTGCCATCTAGGCACAGCCGCCATCTACCACGGTATTCACCTTCCTCATCTCTAGAGCGACGATCGTCTCGACACTCTCATCGAGACGGACAACCACGTTCTCGACACTCCCATCATGCCGTCCACTCTTCGTGGTATTCTCCTTCTCCTTCTCGTGTACATGGTATCAGGAAAGAGAAAAGACCACATACAGCTTCTGCTTCTCCATCCTTAAATTTTTCGAAGGGTTCTACACCCGGATTATCTCGATAATGATGGCTTGACGACTACGAATGTAAGTTCAAAGAGATCGATCATCAGCTTATTCTATTTCAGGTGAAAGATCGAAAATCTTCCAATGACTATGATTTTCGCACTGTCCAACCTCTCTCTCAGCATATCCTGGATGAACCAATTCCGTTTCAATTCAAAATACTGCAGATGGAGCCATACGACGACTCCACCGATCCGATCGACCATTTGGAGAGCTATAAAGCTCTCATGATGATTCAAGGGATAACTGATGCCCTCTTATGCATTGGCTTCCCAACAACTATTTGAAAGGCTGCTCGAGCCTGGTATTCCAAACTTCAACTGGAGAGCATCAACTCCTTCGAGCAGCTTGAGTATTTTTTTGTGGCCCACTTCAGCATCAGTCAAAAAGTGTCACGGACATCGGACAGTCTCTTCTCCATTAAGTAGGACAAGACAGAGATATTGAGAGATTTTGTGGCTCGTTTCAATACGGCCACACTTGAGGTCAAAGATCTCAATGAAGATATGGCCATATCGATCATGAAGAGGGATCTGAGGGGATCCAGATTCACCTATTCTCTAGATAAGACTGTCTTTCGGATCTATGCTGAACTTTTAGAGAGCCATACAAGTATATCCGCATAGATGAGGGTGCTTTTGACCAGCGCCAAATAGATGAAAAAGGTTAAAAAAAGATGCAAAAGAAAAGTGGAGCTCCGATTGAATCAAATAGGCCGACTACCAATAAACGAGCTTCACCTCGATGACGGAGTCTAAAGCCAAACAGTTATAATAGGAATGACTCCTACACTCCTCTTTCTGCTCTCCATATGTAGATTTTGATGGAGATCGAAGAAAAGGAGTATCTTCGACATCCTCCATCAATGAAAATACCATCGAAGAGTCATGACAGGAAGAAGTACTGTCAGTTCCATCATGATCACGGTCACGATACCGAACAGTGCATCCAGCTCAGGGACGAGATAGAGGCTTAACAGATATTCTTTTTTACTCGACTTTCTTTCAAATGCGACTATCGACTGATCGACTTAGAAGAGTCTCGATGTCATTAGTCGGTTTCATTAGAGATACAGTTACTATGGAAAAAAAATCACTCTCCCATTAACCACAGGAACAGATCCGCAATAGAGTACTGTTCTATTGACATTCACAGTTATCCAAGTTTTCTCGACTTATAATACCATACTCGAACGATCTGAACTTAATATCCTGAGTGCAGTAGTCTCAACATATCATCTATTGATCTGCTTTTCAATAAAAAATAGAGTCGGAGAGAATATTATACCGACTATATTCAATTTTTACTGTAAAAATCGACTCCAACCGAACAACTACTTATGCTAAATTAGTTTTAACTAAGCAGAATATTATACCGATTTGATTCCGATCGAATCAAAAATACACCGACTTGACTACGGTCAGTCGAAGAATATTCGACTTACCATCGTTTATCAAATATCTAGACATACCGAGTTGATTATAATCAGTCAAGTGATATTCGACTTATCACTATCTATCCAAATACCTAAGAGATAAGGTATGTCGATTAACACTCGACTACCAGATAAATTCTACAACAGTTATTACTGAACATCTGATTCACCGATGGGTATTTAGTTGTTCGACTATGATTCGATGATATTGAAAGTACACAAAAAGAAGAAAGTTTATACTTAAAAAATTTTCATTTTCATTCATTGAAGAGAAAATTATAAAATTAGACCCAAGTCTGATTACAAGATTTGTCTGGTTATAAAAGGAAAAGAAAATGCTACATCGATCACCAATCGATTTCTTTATCTTTCTGCTCCGATACAGCTTCGATAGTTGGAGCAGGCCCTGATGCAGTCGGTGCATCTTCTTCAATCGGCATCGCACCCTTTTCAGCAGCTTCTTCTTCCGATCAAGGAGAAACGATGTTGCTCTAGTTCAAGTCCAGATATAATTTTCTGACCGCATCTCGACCGTCTTCATATTCGACGTAGTAGGAGGCAAATCCGTCCTTGAGAATTTTCTCCTTGAATTCTTTCGAATTCTTGTTGTTCTCGACAGTCAGACTCAGGGCGTCTCTCACTGACTCGACTTCAGCTCTCGCAGAGGTTGATTCAACTTCGGCTAGTGCCAGCCTATCCACGGTGGCCCAATGCCTTCCGTGCTTCGCTTCCAGCTCTTCAATACATCCATCCCTTTCTCTCCGGAGCCGATGGATGGAGTGCTTCTTACTCCTGATCCAAGATTCGGAAGATATGATATTTTGGTGAGCCGACTCAAGCTCGGCTTTGGAGGACTGAAGGTCGTCCATCAAACGGGAGATTTCTTCTTGAAGCTTCATCTCCCATTCAGTTACTGTCTGAAGTTGTTCGACGGCAGCAGTCTTCTCAGCATTGGTAGCCGTCACCTTGTCCATCCAAGATCGGTAAAAGTCGATAATCTTTCGATATCCGCTCTCTAGAGCGTGCATATCGTGCATCTACTAAAAACAGAAGACAAGACAAGTCAAGTCAGATTTTTTTTAAAAAAAAGAGTGTTGGAAAATTATCCTAAGTATCGTCGGGTAGAAGAAAGAGAACATTTCGGCCACCGTCTGATTCCTCTTATTCTCTTTATCAGTCGGGAGAAGAGCAGCTTCGATGGGCCGTTTGGTCAATGTTGGATTGGCAAAGGCCGACTCACCTTCAGAGATCCTGATGTCAAAGAGTGTGAGAAGGCCCGTAGACGATCCATCATCGGCCGAAGTTGCCGGCGCCTTCTCCCGATCTCCATTCGGTGGTCGTGCACTCGAGACCGCCAGAAAATTAGTACTTGGCTGCATCCGAGAACGTTCCACAAGAGAAAGAGCTGGCACAGCTACAAACTGCTTAGGTTCGATCGTGACTTCCGCTCCGACTTGAACCTCCATTGATTGAGCCGTCGATGGTTCTACCACAGCTCCGTCGTCTCTTACCGTCCCATCTTCAGCAGACGGTGCCTCAGTCGGAAGAAGCGTTGTTGGGGTCGACAATGCTAGGACCGACTCAAAAACTATCTCCGACAGAATGTCGGATTCTCTCATCGGTACCAATGGTCTAGCGATCCGACTCTTCTTTGACGGTTGGGAAGGTCCAGCTTCAGCTACTGCCTTCTTTTTGGCAGCATGCAAGTGGATGTCAGTAGTTGAAACTCGGACCCTGATCCACATTGCTGCAATCAAAACAAAAAGATCAGTATAAAATTTAAAAATAGATAAAAGAAAAAATAAAATTACCGACTATGTTATACCTAAGGAAGTTACTGAACTAAGTCCAGCATCGTAGAGAGCTTGTTCGATCATTAGCTCTCGCTGTGGTGGAACTTTTATATCCTTTAGTTGGAAGAAGTTTTCCCGATTAGCAGTCTCCACTCGACTATTCTCATTGCGGCTAGTTCTTGGATTGCCCCAACATGAAGAAAAGCTCTAAGGAGAAGAAGAAAAAGCAAAAAAAAATTGATTCTTCCATCCATGGATAGACAATGAAAGATCGAAGATGAAAGAAAGATATTTTCTCTGATTGAAGAACCACCAATCCTTGACCTTGGGATGAGAATGAAGGATAAAGAAAGATCGAAAAAGAGAAGGATGAGATTCAGTTGGTATAAGTCGAAATAACAAAGCAAGACTAATGATCAGTCAGATAGAGTTCAGAGCCAGCTGAGTGGGACAATGACCATAATAGTTAAGAAGATTTCGGATGAATTTCGAAATTAAAAATCGAAGATCGGCCCGAAGGTCCTCGACATAAAATGCAATTTGGCCCGAAGGAGGAGAGTTCATCCGACCGTCTGGATTAGGAGCAGAAAGCTGATAGTGCTCCGAAATATGGTACTGCTCTTGGAGCTGCTCAACATTGGACCTGGCTAAGGAAGAAACTTCCATTTTTGGACCCGAAGGAGAATCGTCGGTCGGATTCCCCAACCGACTATCCCGAGAATATGAAACCTTCTTACTTACCATTGAAAATGAAAACTCTAGAAGAAGAAAAACCCCAAAAGAAGGAAAACCCTAAGAGAGGGAAGGAGAACTCGATCTGGAGCCAAAGGTGATGTGAATTACAGGACTCGGAAGAACCTAACTCTGGTGCAGCAGAACACTCTTGCAGAGGAAAGCAACAAATACAAAGATAAAATTCAGATGAAAGCAACTTTATATATAGAACCTCTCAACGGTCTGGATGAAATTAGTCAAATCTGGATCTGTTCAGATATCGACACGTGGCGACATCGAGATCGACCATTGATCGAACGGTTCGACGCACCTACTTCCAGATCATGCCACCTCACCATTATCTGCGTGAACAGCTTAGAGCCAATAATATTTGGACATGTGGCCAAGATCTACTCAAATCGTTCGAATTCTTCGGGTGTCGAATTATCTTCTCGAAACGACATCCCAATGAAGATCTCACAGTTATCGAAATAATAAAATAGCTAGAGACATCTCGTATTTCAAAAATCATTAATGCCAGCAGCCGTATCGGATCTTGAAGTAGCACATGACGTGATAACTCCCTTCGTCCAACATGATAGACTACATGATAATATGCACGTCAGGCCACCTTGGACTTGAGAGTAGGGGGCAATTGTTGAGACAATTCAACCGACCCCGATTCTGACTGTAGATCGACCTCATAAACATAATATGCCGACTGACAATCAGTTGACCGACTGATGGTCGGCTATTTTCAACTATCGATGGATAATCACGATAGCTCAGTTAATATCCGACTGATGACTATCGGCATATTAGAGTTACCGACCGATGCTCATTCGGATCTTCCCGACTACCGATATATAATTGGCTTATCTTCCCACAATCACATAATGTCTGAATGTGTAGAACCTACATAGCTAACCATTATAAACAGTTATCAACTACGTGTCACGATTATTAATGGACATAAACAGCCCATTAACTCCATTATTATGGTCTGATAATTGGCGTAATTGCCCTTTAGTACCATAAAAGGTGGGACCAAGTGTTCGACGGTTACGTCTGAATTACCTACAAAAGAGAGGTAAATGAACAGCATTGATAAGATAATTCTGAGCTGAAACTTTATCATTTCAAATATTCTTCATCTGCTGTTCACCACTTTCTACTGACTTAAGCATCGGAAGGTCTCCATCGGACACAATTTCGGTCAGTGTGGACTTCATTTTGCAAGTACTCTTCACCGATGACAGACGCAACAGGAGATTTACCGCGACACCCTCCACACCTTTCATCTTTGATGGCTGATCCTTGATCTCGCACTCCTTGTTTGGAGGCTCCATGTACATTCTTTCATCCCCCTTCTTCTTGTACATAGTTTTCTACTCTAACAAATTTGAGGTAAGTTTTTCACTTCCTCCTTTTACAATAATAATAATAATAATAATAATAATTCTACGTCGATCTCACAATCAAACTGAGAATGCCAGAATCAAACCTCTCCCGGAATTTGATCATCCTTAGGACCCTGCGGTTTGGCATCTCTCAAAGCTTCTTTAGCTGCTCTTACTTTCTTATAATGGGATGCTCCACGACCCAGAGTAATCAAGATCCATTGGGATCCATGTGAAGTACAAATCACAGTAATGCATGAAAAGCTGCACTTTTCACAATTATCCATGCAGATCCAAGGATTGACCTTGCATTAGAACATCAAATGGTCCCATGAACGTAGGACCTAACTCTCTTCCATGTCTACACTTTCACTCAAAGAGAGGTTTATGATACAACAATTGTCTGTCAGCTATATTACGCACATGAGCTACTATGACCATGTCTGATTGTTCGTTGGGTCACTTTGTATCCTTCCTTCTCGTAGGTGAACATGTTGGAAACGCTGAGAGAAGCCTTCAGGAAAGGGAATCAAACAGGTACTAAGGGAATGAAGTAGGTACCTTTTTGCTTCAATGAAGTCATAAAATAAAGACCCTGTGACCCTACTCTTATGGAGGACGCAACCAAGGAGGCAGCCAAACACTAATTTTCACTTTTAACCCAGGAGCTAGAGAGCTTCCAGAACGGCATATCAGTAACATCTTAAAGACCACCTAGATTCAGCATTATCTTTATGATTATAACTTGAATAGGACCTCGGATTGTTGCATTCAGGTTACAGGGATGAATTGCACCGAACTGAATGACTAGGATTGTTTTGCTCAATATGCTGTTGAGATCTTTCAAGGATGATCAGGTGCGGCTCCAATCAATGACAAGGTTTATGGATTCATAAAGTAATAGTTTGAAAATTACGAGCACAAAAAGGGAAAAGATCAAGGACAGACAGCATCTCAACCTGAGCCACAGGTCATGATGGACTCCAGCCGGTTGCCATAATTAGAAGGCTTGAAGAGTTAATCTTGATTTTAAATCCAAAATGAATCTTGCTATATGTTGTTATCAGATACTTCCAAAATGAATCTTGCTAAATCTTTTCCCAGCATGATCATAAACAAGATGCTGTAAAGAATTCTCCCAACAATGCTTCGATCAGCTTCAAATGATATCAGGATAAAAATTTTGGTATTGAGGATTCTAGTTATGTATAGATTAGTCAGATAGGTCCAATGCATTTGACATGGACAATCATGCAAAAATTGTGGGCAAGCCAAGAAAATGTTGTAGATTAATATCTGGCAAGAAAGAAAGGAGGAATATGAGGAAATTTTCTATAAATGGGGGAAATATTCTTTTGCATGGACTCTCCAAATTTGGCGTCACATAGCACATAGCAAGGAATCAGGGTTTGCCAACGAAGGACTTAATCCGCCAACTGGTTTCCCTTGGCCCATATGGACATCAGATCAGCAATCACATCCAAATCCAGTATCTCAGCAACCACATCTAAATCCAGTATATATCTGGTAATGGATCTTCTGCCTATGCAGTTAGACAGGGCATTTAGCTCCAAAGTTTACAAATCAATTCACCAAATGCTCCAGGGAACAGCCTACAAGCTGGGAGGGTGACCAGGGCTGAAAATGATGATAATGGCAATGCTTGGCTAATCCGCTGATATCAATTATTTCTTCTGGATATATTCTTTGGTTTTCAGACATTTGTATCAGCATTTTGTTGCTCGCTTCCCATATCTTTTCTCCTCAAAATACTATTGAATGTGATGGGCAGCACATTACTGAAAAAAAGGAACTTTGTGATTTTACATGAGAAAAGACTGAATAATGGTCATTGACAATATTATTATTCTAGATGATAAGGGAGGCTTAGAAGGAAGCCACCCAATTTTTATTAATTTAAGGAAGAGATTGTACAAAAAGATGATTGGTTCCGAGTTCGACCAGTTACAATAAGATTTACAAGTCTCTGAACTTTCAAAGAAAAAAGGAGAGACATTTGCTATGCTACGAAGTATGCCCTGTTTATCAACTGAGATGAGAGTGTAAAGGAGCATAGACTGTTTATTCACAAAGCAGAATATAGTATGTCATAGCCCAAAGCCCAAGCCCACACCGTCGAGACCCAAGCCAAGCCAAAAAAAAATAGAGAAAAAATCGGAAAGAAGACTCCCGATAGGAGTCTTCTTCTTCAGCGAGACCCGAGCGAATCGGGAGTCCTAGGACCTCTCGAAGTCTTAGGACCCTCTATAAAAAGACCTCCCCTTTTCCTAAAAACCGAACATCGGCCCTCTTTCCCTCTCTTTCTCCCTGTTTTTCCCGATCGGAGCCGCGGACACCGTTTTGTTCTTGCCATGATTGCTCGCCGGTGGGGTCACCGGAGGCCGAGGTAAGTCTTCCTCCCCTTCTTCTCTTCCTTCCCTTTCCTCCCGTACCTTTGCACGTGACTGCCGGCGACAGGTGTCGTCGATTTTTGGTCAGGAAAGAGACCCCTGTTTTGGCCTCTTTTCCCTTGGATTTTCCGGCGCCGGCGATCGCAATCGACCGCCCGCCATGCTTCTCCGTAACCGGGGGAGTGGCCTCCCTCTGTCGCCGGTCTCCGCCGCGGTGGCCGTGGCCTGAATGGTCCGGCAAAAGGAGGGGATGCCGGTCCTCTGTTCCGGCGTGGAAGGAGCCGGGAAGAAGAACAGAAGAAAAAGAAGAAAAAGAAGAAAAAGAAAAAAAAAGAAAAGAAAAGAAAAAGAAAAGAAAAGAAAAGAAAAGAAAAAGAAGAAGAAAAAAAAAAGAAGGAGAGAGAAACTTTCTCTCTCTCTCTCTCTTAGATTTTTAAGATTTATGGAATTAATAAAATAAATAAATAAATAAATAAATAAATAAATAAAATAAATATAATAATAATAATAATTAAAAGAAATATAAGTAGGGTTTCCATGGATTAGTCCGAAAATTCTGTATGCTGTCGTCAAGTTGATCCATGAGGGGACATTAGATTTTAACAATTTTAATTATTTTTAATTCGATAAAATTTTGATTAAAAATATGATATTTGACGTATCAGGTTCAGAGAAGGATTTTCGAGATTCCTAGAATTTTTAGTTTAGATTTTCTTTTGAGGTAAGTAGTATTTACTTTTATTGAATTTATCTGGTAAATTATAAATTCTGAATTAAATAAATTTATGCATGCTTGTGATTGAAATTATTTATTGAAATAATTGTTGAAATTATTTATGATTAAAGTTAACTGTAGAAATTATTTATGATTGAAGTTATTTGTTGAATAATTATTATGATGATGTATGATCGCAAAGAATGATATGATTGATTTGACTCGAATATCATTTATTTTTGTAAATAATATATGAATTGGAAGATAATATGAAATTGACAACCTGATTGTGTTAAGGACCCCACCAATGGGGGCATATACGTTGGCAATTGATTGTCCTGAGGGTTTATGTCGCCAGCGAGACCAGCGACATGTCGCCAGAGAGACCAGCGACAAACCGCCAGCGAGACCAGCGGTTCCAAAGGACTTGGCTGCCAGATGATTCGCAGCCCACCCAAGCAGATACGCGGTATTATGATCCTGCCACAGGGATAATGTGGTCATAGTCATGGTTGGTAAGAAAAACTTAAGAAATTGATGAATTTAAGATGGAAAGCAAAATTTGAAATTATGATGAATTGAATTTTATATATGATTGATAGTATGAATATGATTTCATGAAATTACATATTGATTTGTTATTATTAGTAAATTGATATGCATAGTATTATTTGTCTGATTTATTCAGTTAAAGGTATACACTGCTTATTGGGCTATTTGGCTCATGATGAGTTTTATGTTTTTCTTACAGATCCAGAAAATTAGCGTGATGTGGGATTTCGGTTGGGAGAGCGATTAGAGATGGAGTTAGCTCATTGATTTAGGATTTTCTCAGAATTGATTCAAGACTTTTATTTTTTTAGTGTTGACTTTGTCAGACAATTATTTTTTTTTTGGACACTGAGTTTTGATTTGTTATTTGAACTAAGGTCTGATTTGTTAAAAATTTAAAAAAATGATTTAATTTTATGTTTAAGATATCATGATGAGATGCCTTGCATACTTATGGGAAAAATTTTCTATGAGTATGCGGCGATTGCCATGACCCTCGATTCAAATCTCGGATCGGGGGCTTGACAACTATTATGGTATCAGAGCATAAGTAGATAGATAGAGACATGTAGAATAGAGTGAGTGAGTGATGGGTAGATATTAGGAAATTGAAAGGTTAGTTATGATGATTATGATTTGACCTGTCACAAGTAAGTTATAACCTTATTAAGGATAAGTTATCATCTCAAATTTATCATAGGTCAATATGCCTCCACGACGAACGAAGAATACTCAAGGAGCGGTAGGAGGGACATCAAATCCACTTGGAGATAACACTCTCCAATTAAATAGCGGCACAACTCAGCAGGAGGGAATCCTTGATCCTACCGATAATACTCCGACAGTACAGGAGGAGCCGAATATGACTCAACTAATGCAAACTCTGATCGGAGTAGTTCAAACACAGCAACAGTTGCTTCAATAATAACATGCACAGCCATGTCAGTATTTTTCACCGACATCTGGACATGGAGAACATCCGATGCAGAGAAACAATATCGTCGAATTTAAGAAGCTAGCCCCTCCAGCCTTCAAAGGGACCATTGAGCCACTGGAAGCAGATAACTGGATTATGGAAATGGAGAAGGCATTCGCCGTGCAAGAATGCCACGATGAAGAGAAGATCCGCTTCACAGCATATCTATTACAAGGCGAGGCATACAACTGGTGGCATATACTGGAACAAAAATATGAGCATGATAGGATACCACTCACTTGGGAGAGATTCCGAAATGAATTCTTTGACAAGTATTTTCTCCGAAGTGTCAGAATACAGAAAGAGCAGGAGTTCATTCATCTGAAACAGGAGAACAGATCCGTTGCAGAATATGAAGCTAAATTCATGGAGTTAGCCAAGTTTGTTCCAAGATTAGTTGAGATTGAACAAGATAGAGTACATAAATTTGAAATGAGACTGAAGATAGAAATTAGAAAACAAGTTGTACCCTATGAGTTAACTACTTATGCCTCAGTCGTGAACAAAGCTCTAATAATTGAGAGAGAAGTTAATGAAGCTTATGCGGAGAGAGAACGGAATCAGAAGAAGAGAAATAGGTTTGGTGGAACTCAAGGACGAAATCAGAACAATAAGGGTCTAGCAAAGAAGCCAGCAATTGATAAGAATCGTGAGAATGAGGCAGCTAGATGTTCGAGATGTGGCCAAAGAGAGCATGAGTCTTCTAATTGCCCATGGAATACTGGTTCGTGTTTTAGATGTGGACAGAAAGGACACAAGATTGTAGATTGCCCTCAGATGGATGAAAATAGATCCACACAAACAAAGGACGGAGGTCAAAGGCCGAAAACTCAAGGAAGGATCTATGCACCCACACAACAGGATGCTCAGGCCTTCAATACTGTGGTGACAGGTATCATTCCTGTATCTGGTATTCATGCTTCAATTTTGTTTGATTCTGGTGCTACACACTCCTTTATATCCACTACTTTTATTAGACAATATGATATAGTATGTGAACCTATGAAAATCAAATTATATGTTGAGACACCAGTAGATGGTATTCTGAGTACCGAAAGTGTGTGCAAGTCATGTAGTATCAGAATAGGAGAAAGAGAATTACCGACAGATTTGGTGGTCCTGGATATGCATGATTTGGATATCATTCTAGGAATAGATTGGCTGGCTACTTATCATGCCTCTGTGGATTGTCATGGAAAGAGAGTGAACTTTCACATACCGGAAGAATTAACTTTCAGTTTTGATGGAAGTACAGGAACCACCCCTCCACATATTATTTCATTTGTGCAAGCTAGACAGATGCTAAGAAAGGGATGTAGAGGTTACCTAGTATCAATAAAAAATAAAGAACATGATGAATTGAAGTTACAGGATATTCCTATCGTAAATAATTTTCGGATGTATTCATTGATGATTTAGTCGGACTACCACCAGACAGAGAAATCGAATTTACCATTGAGTTGGCATCCAATACCAGTCTGATTTCTAAAGCTCCTTACAGAATGGCCCCTATGGAGTTGAAGGAGTTAAAAGACCAATTACAGGATTTATTGGATAAAAGTTTTATAAGGCCTAGTGTATCTCCTTGGGGAGCTCCAGTCTTATTTGTGAAGAAGAAGGATGGTAGTATGAGACTTTGTATCGACTATAGAGAGTTGAATAAGAATACTATCAGAAATAAGTATCCTCTATCTCGAATCGATGATTTATTTGATCAGTTGCAAGGTGCACAAGTCTTTTCTAAAATTGATCTTCGTTCAGGATATCATCAGTTAAAAATCAAAACAGAGGACATACCAAAGACTGCATTTAGAACTCGTTATGGACATTATGAATTTCTAGTGATGCCTTTTGGGTTAACCAATGCTCCAGCAGCCTTTATTGATTTAATGAATAGAATATTCAGATCCTATCTTGATAAGTTTGTTGTCATATTTATTGACGATATCTTGATCTATTCAAGAAGCAAATTGGAGCATGAAGAATATTTACGGTGTGTACTACAAATATTGAGGAAAAAAAAGCTTTATGCCAAATTTAAGAAGTATGAATTTTGGCTGGACAAAATAGTTTTTTTAGGACACATCGTATCTAAAGATAAAATTTCTGTGGATCCAGCAAAAGTAGAAGCTGTGATGCAGTGGAACAGACCTACAAATATTTTCAAGATTCGAAGTTTTCTGGGAATGACAGGATATTACAGACGATTTGTAGAAGGATTCTCCCGCATAGCTGCACCTTTGACTCGTCTTACTCAAAAAGAGATTAAATTTGAGTGGACCGAAGATTGTGAACAGAGTTTTCAAGAGTTAAAACAACGGTTAGTTTCAGTCCCTATCCTTACTATGCCAACAGGAGATGAAGGATTTACAATATATAGTGATGCATCTAAAAAGGGACTCGACTGTGTATTGATGCAACATGGTAAGGTAGTGGCCTACGCCTCAAGACAATTGAAACCATATGAACAGAATTATCCGACACATGATTTGGAATTAGCTGCAGTGATTTTTGCCCTAAAAATTTGGAGACATCACTTATACGGTGCGCAGTGTGAAGTGTTTACTGATCATAAGAGTTTGAAGTATATTTTTACGCAGAAAGAATTAAACATGAGACAGAGAAGGTGGTTAGAACTATTGAAAGATTATGATTTAACAATCCATTATCATCTCGGAAAAGCTAATGTTGTTGTTGATGCCTTTAGTAAAAAATCTGTGAGAAATTTGACGATTTTAATCACACATCAATGTCAATTATTGGAGGATATAAAAAAATTAAAATTAGACATCCGAATATATGACTCAACAGTACGGTTAGCCAACATGAGGGTTCAGTTAACACTCATTGAAAGAATTACAGTTGTCCAGAATGATGATCCACAACTAATGAAAATAAGAAATTTAGTGGAAGCTGGTATTCAATCTGAATTAAAGATACATGAAGATAGTTCGTTGAGGTTCAAAAACAGGATTTGCGTACCCAATGATTCAGTACTCAAGCAAAAAATACTTCAGGAGGCACATCAGACCGGTTATACAGTTCATCCGGAAGGTACTAAGATGTATAGAGACTTAAAGGAAATGTACTGGTGGAATAATATGAAGAGAGAGATCGTTCAATTCGTGGCTCAATGTTTGGTGTGTCAACAAGTTAAAGCTGAACATCAGAGACCTGCGGGACTACTTCAACCTCTTGATATTCCAGTATGGAAGTGGTAACATATCACTATGGATTTTGTAACTGGACTACCTAAGACTCCAAGTAAAAATGATGCAGCCTGGGTGATTGTGAACCGATTGACAAAGTCTGCACACTTTTTACCAATTAGAGTTGGATTTACTTTGGAAAGACTAGCAAAGTTATATATGAAAGAAATTGTAAAGCTACATAGAATTTCAGTGACCATCGTATCGGATCGAGACACCAGATTTGTATCACAATTTTGGAAGAGCTTACACAAGGCATTAGGAACAAAATTGAACTTCAGTATAGCTTTTCATCCACAGACTGATGGTCAGTCAGAGAGAACTATTCAGATCTTAGAAGATATGTTGAGAACCTGTATTTTGGATATGAAAAGTTCATGGGATGAGCATCTACCTTTGATTGAGTTCGCTTACAATAACAGTTATCAGGCTAGTATTGGTATGGCACCTTATGAAGCTTTATATGGTAGAAGATGTCGATCACCGATTCACTGGGATGATGTTGGTGAGCGAAGAATATTGGATCCTGAACTTGTTCAATAAGCGGTCGAGAAGATTCAATTAATTAAAGAACGACTTCGGGCAGCACAAAGCAGACAGAAAAGTTATGCAGATAACAGGAGACGGAAATTAAAATTTCAAGTTGGGGATCATGTATTTCTCAAAGTATCTCCTTCAAAAGGAATCTTAAGATTTGGCATTCGTGGCAAATTGAATCCTAGATATGTGGGTCCGTTTAAGATTTTGGAAAGAATTGGTGAGGTGGCTTATAGACTTGCCTTACCACCTTCACTTGCAGGAGTACATAATGTTTTTCATGTTTCTATGTTAAAGAAATATTTACCAGACCCAAGTCACATCGTGGAACTTGAACCAGTGCAAGCCAGAAAAGATCTATCATATGAAGAATATCCGATACGGATCGTGGACCATAAAGAACAGGTGCTGAGACGTCGCAACATTCCTTATGTCAAGGTACAGTGGAGTCGACATTCGGAAAGAGAAGCTATTTGGGAGCTAGAGGAAGAAATGAAGCAAAAATATCCCCAGCTCTTCGAGACCACAGGTATGAAAAATTTCGAGGACGAAATTTCTTTTTAGGGGTGAAGAATGTCACAGCCCAAAGCCCAAGCCCATACCGTCGAGACCCAAGCCAAACCCAAAAAAAAAAATAGAGGAAAATCGGGAAGAAGACTCCCGATAGGAGTCTTTTTCTCCGGCGAGACCCGGACGAATCAGGAGTCCTAGGACCTCTCGAAGTCCTAGGGCCCTCTATAAAAAGACCTCCCATTTCCCTAGAAATCGAACATCGGCCCTCTCCCCTCTCTTTCTCCCTGTTTTTCCTGATCGGAGCCGCGGACATCGTTTTGTTCTTGCCGTGATTGCTCGCTGGTGGGGTCACCGGAGGCCGAGGTAAGTCTTCCTCCCCTTCCTCTCTTCCTTTCCTTTTCTTCCGTACTTTTGCACGTGACTGCCGGCGACGGGTGTCGCCGATTTTTGGTCGGAAAAGAGACCCCTGTTTTGGCCTCTTTTCCCTTGGATTTTCTGGTGCCGGCGATCGCAATCGACCGCCGGCCATGCTTCTCCGTAACCGGGGGAGTGGCCTCCCTCTGCCGCCAGTCTCCGCCGCAGCGGCCACGGCCTGAATGGCCCAGCAAAAGGAGGGGACGCCGGTCCTCTGTTCCGGCGTGGAAGGAGCCGAGAAGAAGAACAGAAGAAAAAGAAGAAAAAGAAGAAAAAGAAAAAAAAGGAAAAGAAAAGAAAAAGAAGAAGAAAAAAAAAAGAAGGAGAGAGAAACTTTCTCTCTCTCTCTTAGATTTTTAAGATTTATGAAATTAATAAAATAAATAAATAAATAAATAAATAAATAATAAATATAATAATAATAATAATTAAAAGAAATATAAGTAGGGTTTCCATGGATTAGTCCGAAAATTCTGGATGCTGTCGTCAAGTTGATCCATGAGGGGACATTAGATTTTAACAATTTTAATTATTTTTAATTCGATGAAATTTTGATTAAAAATATGATATTTGACGTATCAGGTTCAGAGAAGGATTTTCGAGATTCCTAGAATTCCTAGTTTGGATTTTTTTTTGAGATAAGTAGTGTTTATTTTTATTGAATTTATCTGGTAAATTTTAAATTCTGAATTAAATAAATTTATGCATGCTTGTAGTTGAAATTATTTATTAAAATAATTATTGAAATTATTTATGATTAAAGTTAACTGTAGAAATTATTTATGATTGAAGTTATTTGTTGAATAATTATTATGATGATGTGTGATCGCAAAGAATGATATGATTGATTTGACTCGAATATCATTTATTTTTGAAAATAATATATGAATTGGAAGATAATATGAAATTGACAACCTGACTGTGTTAAGGACCTCGCCAATGGGGGTATATACGTTGGCAATTGATTGACCTGAGGGTTTATGTCGCCAGCGAGACCAGCGACATGTCGCCAAAGAGACCAGCGACAAACCGCCAGCGAGACCAGCGGTTTCAAAGGACTTGGCTGCCAGATGATTTGCAGCCCACCGCAAGCAGATACGCGGTATTATGACCCTGCCACAGGGATAATGTGGTCATAGTCATGGTTGGTAAGAAGAACTTAAGAAATTGATGAATTTAAGATGGAAAGCAAAATTTGAAATTATGATGAATTGAATTTTATATATGATTGATAGCATGAATATGATTTCATGAAATTACATATTGATTTGTTATTATTAGTAAATCGATATGCATAGTATTATTTGCCTGATTTATTCAGTTAAAGGTATACACTGCTTACTGGGCTATTTAGCTCAGGATGAGTTTTATGTTTTTCTTACAGATCCAGAAAATTAGCGTGATGCGGGATTTTGGTTGGGAGAGCGATTAGAGATGGAGTTAGCTCATTGATTTAGGATTTTCTCAGAATTGATTCAAGACTTTTATTTTTTTAGTGTTGACTTTGTCAGGCAATTGTTTTTCTTTTGGACACTGAGTTTTGATTTGTTATTTGAACTAAGGTTTGATTTGTTAAAAATTTAAAAAAATGATTTAACTTTATGTTTAAGATATCATGATGAGATGCCTTGCATACTTATGGAAAAAAATTTCTATGAGTATACGGCGGTTGCCATGACCCTCGATTCAAATCTCGGGTCGGAGGCATGACATAGTAGGAAGGGCTTTTGTTTTTTGAAAAAAAGGGGGGAAATTTATGTAACAACAGAAACAAAATTGAACAAGGGGTATAGGATCAGGAATGCAAATCATATTAATTTAATTAAGATAAAATTTGATTTTTTTTTTTTGGATCGCATGTTCCTACCACTTTTCAGGCAGATGATGGCCATGAAAGTTTTAATGGATGTTCTAGCAAGCTTTAAGTCTATAGCAATAATTAAAACATTTTGCTTCATGAAATTCATTCTGATAATAAGAGTAAACATTTCAAAGTCAAGAAGAATGTCAACATTAAATTACACCGACATAAACAATAAGAAATTGAGCCTATAATATAGTTCATTAATATTTTTGCGAAACATTGTTTGGGAAAACCTTCTTTTCTATGTTTTCTGTCTAAAATTCACTTTCGCTCATGATGTTTGCTTTACATGCTCTACATCCCATTTAACATCAATAGCTCAGTGTGCGCCAACCAACAAGAAGGAAAAAGAATGTGTAAATAGGCATTTTGCCTTCCCACCCTGTTGCTTCTTCAGAGTAGTTTATCCTGGAAGTTTCACAGATCCTAGTCATTGATGCAGTACATACTGTGCATTTATATTTATAAACACTAGCATTCATGTAAACGCATGATCTTTAGTACACGTTTCATCTTGGATTCTCAAACCCCAAAGAGTCTACACTGAAAAGTGGTAAGTTTCCTGTTTGTACAGTTGATTGAGTACCATCGGGTACTTGCAGATACTAGACATATTTGGGTAACTTCTGTATCAATTTGATCTAGAAATTAGCATCAGTGGGAATGGGATATAATCGTCTCTGTATCAGGTTTTATGTAGTAATCGTCATTGAGATGATTTGAGCAAGAAATTAGCACAGTGGACATGGGATGGATTAGCCTGAGTGTCAGGTAATATGAATTAATCGGCATTAGTGTGATTTCAGAACATTTTGTCAGTTTTTACGAGCTTGATGTGCACAAACACACACAGATCTCCTCTTAGAGCACTAATCTTCTTACACCACACTAAAAGTTAGTCTAGGAAATTTGGCCCAACTTTCTTGGGAGGCCATTTAAAGTTTTCTGTTGGTATTAAGAACTTGATGTGCACATAAACCCAAAGATCTCCTTTAAAGTACTAATCTTCTAACGCTACACAAAAAAAAAAAAAAAAATAAAAATAAAAAAATAAAAAAAGGGAAAAAAATAAAAATAAAAGAGATATCATGTTACTCTGATGGAAGTCATTTAAGGTTTCAAAGGAAAAGGTGGGCATTTGAAACACAGAAATTCAACATATCCATTTTGATATTTAAATTTCTTTTAGTGACTTTATTTCCTTTTAGTACCATTTATGGTACAAATAAACTACTCTTAGAAGTTGTTCCCTCCATTCCACAAAAAACTGTCACAAGCAAAATAACACAACTATATTTCATCACATCAAAGAAAACAATTTGCCATTATCAGCATATTGGAAAGGGGGTCAACACAGCTACGTCATTTGTCATTTTAACTGCTTTTTCCAAATAAAGCTACACACAAGGATACGTATTTTAAATATTTCAGAAGCCTTAAGATGTATAATTTTCAAACAAACATCTTGTTGCCGCACTCTTTTTAACCGTAAGGTATTATATTAGCAGGTTTAGAATCCAGCCAACAAATACAGGGGATAGGTCTAACTGAGAAAGATTGAAGTAATACATGCATAGCCAGAAGTAAACTTACAGCTTCAACGAGCATCTGCACTTTAGACTCTGCAAGCTCAGAGTTAGATTTTGCAAGGTCAGTTTTTAGTTCATCACAAGAAACAATGCCATCATGATCCATGTCGATTATCTTAAAACATTTCTTTGATGTTTTCAACCTTCAGCAACAATCATTGACACCAAATATATAGATATTTACACCACAGCTGTGAGAACAAGAAAGAAGGGCAGGGAGAAGAAAGAAAACTAATATTATGGGGACCCAGAAGGTGAAACTTCACCAACCCGAAGAGCTATCATTTTGAATGTATTAATGTTTGACCTGACAACATCTCTAAGAGGAACATTTATTGGCAATCCAAATTTATCGATGTCCTCCAGAAAGCTAGCAAACAGCTTCAATATGCGGCATGCTTGAAATCAATTCATGGTACAAGCACTTGTTCTGCAGTTGGCCTATGTTTTGGGTCAGGCTCCAACTATGCTGGGCCAGATCCTTGGTACTTTCTGAAACATTTGGCCAGGGTTCACACTTAATAAGTCCACGAAGAATGGCTCAGAGTCCATAAATATACTTGTTCAGAAGACGGTAAATGTACATTAGAAAATTAAAAAAAAAAAAAGTACTGCATATAATCTCGTCTTTTCAAAACATGTGGTACTAAAAGTGCCTCTTTACAATGATATAGCAGGCAAAGAATATTACCGGCCCAAAAGGGAGAACTCCACATAACAAAATATAGAGAATAGCCCCAGCAACCCACATATCTATTCTGGTCCATAATTGTGCTTCAATACTTCAGGAGCCACATAGCATGGACTTCCGGCAATTTCAGAGAAACTTTCACCTATGAGTTAAAAAGCAAATGCGAAGGGAAAAGACACACTAGGTTTTTAAACTAAGAACACTCTGTATAAAGAAGTTGGGAATCGAACTCTGTTAGACATGGTTCTGTCCATGACAGAGTTTGCGAGTCTGCCGATCTCTTTTTAGGATTATGCTCTTGAGACTACGTAGTATGTTTTGAACAACGTTCCGAGCAAATCAGTCACAAAAATACCATATGAGATATGGACTAGACGTAGGTCGATATTCTCTCACCTTAGGGTTTAGTGTTGTTCGGTTTATGTCAAAAGTTTGCAGACCGATAAGCTTGGATCTCAGACTGATAAGTACTTATTTATAGGATACCCTAAAGAGTCTAGGATATATTACTTCTACCATACTGAAGAACAAAATGTGTTCGTCAGCAATAGAACAGCTTTTTTAGAAAAGAAGTTCCTCATGGAAGAAACTAATGCCACTAAGATTGAATTTAATGAAGTTTGACAGATAGAAAAACCAACACAGACAAGTAAAAATGTAGAACCGGATTTGATTAGATTAACTATCCATTTTTTTAGCACTTTGAGATGCAGAAAAATGCATGTCAAGGAATGCTTATTTGCACTTCAGACCTTTTCAGATTCGTTCTAATTATGTTGTTACCTCTAATTAAATAGAGTCTTACTTAAAATAAATGAGTAAAGGAATCATGAGCATCAACTTTCTAAGTATTCCTAAGTTAACGAAACTTGAACATACCAAAGCCACACATTCAAGCACACATCTATACAATACAAAGACATAATCATACAACAATATGTGTTCACTATTAGACAAGCTAGACAGCAATATGTTCTTCTATAGCAGATATTTAACAGTGTAAAGCTTTATCAAAATTCTAGGCACTACATATTAATATGCTTTCTCACATCAAATAGATGACAGTTGAAGTACTCTGCCTAGCACTAAATGCACTTTAGTATCGTGCACCATGTCTATGTCAGATGATGTTGCTTCCAACCAATGTAAGCATAGCACCACCTTCGTACCCAAAGGAACCTGTGCTTGTGCTGCATTATGATTGCATCCAAGTGCAAAAGTGCTAGAACTCCAACAATCTTAAACATTGAAGTGTCCAGAATTATTTTTTCTGTGTCATTTCTTATGGTACAAATTAGGAATCTTGGTGAAGTTTGCACAAAGCAGGATTATGATCAAATTGCTCCTTGATCTATTGTGGCATGATGCTTAAAAAAATTAGGCTGCTGCAATTATTTAAAAATGCATAAAGTGTCATCAAAGAACTCCAACATGTGGACTGTTGATGATATACTTAATGAATGTGCTGAATGACAATATTACCCTGTTTTTGTTTAGAAACATGTGAATATGGATTAACTGGCTGCTCTCTCTCTCTCTCTCTCTCTCTCTCTCTCTCTCTCTCTCTCTCTCTCTGTATGTGTGTGTGTGGTATTATATGCATGCCTGAATATGTATAAGACTGGATTTTTAATGCTTTCACAGCCAAGCAACCTCCATAATTTTCTGTGTCAGGCTCACCACATGTCAGTGACTAAACCAAGCAGTTTAATATGATATCCACCATGGATTGGTTTGAGTCCACAATGTTATGTGGTTTGATTTTTTTTTTTTTGTGAACATCCAGAAAAGGCCCACAATCAATAATCATAACCCAGAAGACGTGAATGTAGTATTGTGCGACCTTCATGAATCGCTCTTTTACCAGCAATTCTTACTAAGAGCTACATTCTTGAGCTATACCAGCATTTTTGGAGCCTTTTCTCACAAAATATATACAAGTGATTGGCTGAGGCATTCTCCACATCTTTTCAGAGCCTTGGATATTTAGTGCATGTCACTCTCCCTTCCAAGGTTTTCAAATATCTTAGTCATAATTGCCAATACCATTACCTCATTTGTTGCGAGCCCTATCTCTGCTTTAATGTAGCCAATTATAACTCTAGGCTCAATCCTTCCTAGTTTTTCCACACATCCACCTCGGCATCCTCAGCTATCCTCAGAATATTTTGGACCTTATTGTTACTAATTCCATTGGCATCTCCTTCCCAATGTACAAACGATTAAGAAATTCCCCACATTCGGTTCTATTAGGAGCAGGCATTGACTTCACATTATATAATGCAGCTCCCAAAATCGAATTTTTTTAAAAAACCATAAAATTCCTCACTACCAAACATAATTCAAGCGAAATCATCAGACTCGAAAGCAATAAAACACTCACCGCGGTTGAGGAAGACCGGCAACCCGAAATCGATGGCCTTTAGCGGACAATTTCTCCTCCTTGTCGGCAAATAGAATGTCCTCCAGCTTGAGGTCGCGGCAGATCACCCCTCGCCCGCAGCAGCGCCGCACGACCTCAACAGTCGTCAGGGTCACAGCCGCTGGCGTTCTTGGGGAGGAGGCGCATGATGGCGACCCCGCGGTGGACGTCCTTGACGTCGACGGCGGTAACGCGGTCCATCGCACAGATAGGTCACCCCGAACTCGCCGCGGCCCAGATCGCGGTCTACCACGTACTTGTCCTAGATGTTGTCGGCGCCGCCGGAGTAGGCGGAGGTGGACGACGATGAGGCGCTAGGGAAAGCCGCCGGTGCCGGCGGCACTGTGTGGTGGAGTTGGGAATTGACGTCCTCGCAGGCCGCAGCAGTGGTCTAACGCCGCCGTGAAGCTGGAGTTTTGATTGGGGATGGGAGGCTTTTTTTACTTCAAATCATGAGGATTTTTCCATAGAATGGCAATGCCATTCCAGAAAGGAGAAAAGAAGATGTACCCAAAAAGACAAAAAGGAGAAAAGAAGAGGCTGCACGGAAGAATAACATTATTTTATATTTAACAGCAGAAAAAAGAAAAAGGTCGATCATCGTGCAAGAGACGAGGGTGAGTAATAAATAAAACAAATAGTTCGAATCGTCCGGATGCATCACGACCGTTCCACAATATACGGAAGGCCGTGATTTGCGGAGCTTGAGAGGATCCGAACTGGCAAAAGAATAGCCGGAAATACGGAACGATGGGGAACGGCACCCAGAAAGGATGCTAGGAGGCCCAAAAATGTTATACCAAATGCCCTCCCGGCACTGCTGATTGCACGTGGCGCATTAGTCTTGGCCACCCAAGCGGCCTAAGTCCCCGGCGCCGGCCGTGGGTGCATCTTAAAACGTTTGTGCTCCGCAGCATTACCTATGTGGCATTATCTGTGGGAAGACCCGGGCGAGCCGAACGGAATCTGGAAGACGGGGTCGACCATCTGGTCCAAGTTTTGCTGGATTACTGCTTTAGCGGGACATGGAAGGTATCTCTGTGGGCTGGCCTCCGGCGTTGTAACGTGTGCATTCTCCCAGGTTTAGAAAAAAATAAAGAATAAATTATTCTGAATCTCTGATACCCCTCAAGATTTGAAATAATTACTTGGTCTCATCTGATATTTTATATATATATATATATATATAAATTTAAAATTTATAAATAAAAATTTATTAAAATAAAAAATATAAAATATTTTAAGATTCAAATAGATTAAGTTGCGGCGGTGTTAATAAGATTATTAGTTTATTTAATCAAAAAATATTAGTAAAGAGTTAAACACCATGTAACAAAAGTTAAATAGTAAAATATTTATTTTTAAGATATTCGATGGAAAATTTATAATTATCTTAAATTTTAAAAAGAATTATTATAATTTATTCAAAAATAAATAATGAGCGGGATGCATGTGGTGACGTTGTTTTGGATCCAACCTAAGATCCTCTAAAATTATTTATCAAAAAAAAGTCAAGATATTTATTGAGAATCAAAAAATTTAATAATAATTTTTTATTAATATTTTTAAATGAGATCTTAATTTATGATAAAATAATATCAAAATCGATTCAATTAATAGTCTATGTTATCAAGGGATACTATAGCATAAATTAATTAGGATTAATCGTGGACCGAACGTGATATTTACGTTTAGGGGATTTTGGATGCTTATATCAGATTAGGATGGTGCACTGTATGCACCGCGTCCTTCTTATTTGACTTCTCTGACTGGATCCGACTTCCTTAAAACATGATTTGATATGCTGATGTTTTGTTCAAGGTTGGGCCACACGTAAGTTTGTGTGTCCAGAATTATTTTGTCGTGCTTTTGGCATAAGATCGGATGGTGCCCTCCTCATCAGGTCATCCGCTGGCAACCAACTTGCATGGGCCACTCTCTTCTGGCCATATGATGCTTTTATATTAAAAACATGAATTAATATAGTGACACTCAAATAATCGCTAAAACTAGATTTGAGATGTTAACAGATTCCATAATAATATGATAAGATCAGTATATAGTTTGGTTTTGAAAATTATGGTACTCAAGCTAGAAAATGCCAAACAACAATAATGTGGGAGTGGGAGGTGGTTTCCGTAACGTCTGAAGCAACAAGAGTCTTCCATCTACAAGCAACAATTATTTGAGGAGGAGAAATCCTTTATAATATATTGAGTTTGACGTTCAAATATCAGTTGGATGTTAGGAATATCAAAAAGATACTGCTATGATTGGGCATCTAATACATCAGCTTTGGATCTTTGAGGAAATTGTACATATATGCATTGAATTCAGTCATAGTCAATATTAGTTTAAGATATAGCACAAAACATTGAGTACACAACAAAGAATGGAATCCTAGGTCTGCGTCATTAGCTCTATGAGTGGACCATGCATTAAAGGATTCTCTCTTATCATGATAGGCTTCTACGTCAAGAGCGAATACAAGATGGCCGACTTCATGCACCTCGGAAACGTAATTCATTATGCAAATCATTCAAAACTCGAACACATATTGATCATTTACTCATGAAAAGTTTGGAGCAGGTTAGTGGAGTTCTTAAGTTAATTCATTAATATAATTTAGTGAATCCCATACATAATCTAAAGTTAGCATCTTTCTTATCCTAGTTATATTTTTCTACAACTATTGACTTATAGAATATTAATTATGTATTTAGGAAAAACGAAAAAGGAGGAGCCTTGCGCCATTAATTTCATTAACTTATATTATTTTGAATGGAAAAAAATAATTAAATTTGACATCCTAAAATGCCCAAATTCACTCATCAGGTGTCTTTACACAATTGATTTTAATGCAATGTCTTTCAAGATTTTCGTGATATATCACTTTTGGAAAGCACAAGCTATTAAAAATGCATTCATCCTTTTTTGCAAAAAAAAAAGAAAATAAAATAAAAAAGACCAGTCAAAAGGTCAGGTAAGTAGTGCCAGCGTTCCAGGTCTATTTTCGTGTCTTATCTAGCTTATCAAATTTGGAAGACAAAAAATAATTAGATTTTTTTAAAATATTATCCCGAATCCCAGATTAATTTTAATGCATGCTTCGACACAGGCGCAAGGATATATTACTGTTCATGCCTTCAAACTATTTTGACAGTTGGAGACAACTGCGGCCCTCTATTTGCAGGTCCTGCATCTTCTTGGAGGATTTACTTTTTTTTGAGAACTGCCATCCTGATTTCCCCAAGATTAATTTGATAGTAGTGTACTATAATAGATTTTGGTGGTGCTAGAGTCGCCATAAGAAATTTTAGTGGAGGTTTGAGGGGTCAATTAATTTGATACTACGGTACCCATAGCCAAACTTCAAATTGCATCGGAAAGTCTATCATATACTTTGAAATTTCTGAAAGTGACTTATATATTTTTGAAGGAGATTTGTTAAGATTTGACGTCTCGAAATTTGATCTATATTGAGTCCATAACGAGGTGCGCAATAAAAAATAAAATCCAACAATATCAAGATTACCTCAAATGGAGTCCGTGAATAGTCGAGATACGCGCATTTAAAGTCAGCACGGAACTCAAAGGGATGGAGGACCGTCGGTGGTAGGCGGCGGGCCGGTGGAGTGGCGATAGCGCGGCCGCAGGCGGTGGGATGTGGCCCAGCATGCGGCAGCACACAGGCCAGGCACGTAGGGCTCGACCAGGCCTAGGTGCGGGCGCGCGGGCACGGCCCCGGCCCAGGCGCTCGGAGCGGGCATGGCCCAGGCCCAGCGCACAGGCCGGCCCAGGGCCAGGCACCGCTGGGATCTGGTTTTCTCGGTCCACCATGGATCGGACAGTCCACAGACCCGCGCGTGGACCGCAGATTGGTTTCCCATCCGTTTCTCACGGTCCACGGCACTGTTTCATGGACCGGAGTGTGATTGGACGGTCCGAGTGGCTTCCAGTCACGATCCGACGGTTTAGAGCTTGATCTGGGGTTTGTTTGGACCAGTTTAGGAGATCTAAACCTAATCTAATTGGGTTTAAGGCCTTTAAAAGGGCCTGTAGAGGAACAGTGGTCTGTGTGGTGGTCTTTAGGCTTGGTTTTTCACGGGAGAAGTCCGTGATCCCATGTGGAGGCGCAGCGAAAAATCCTGTGAGAGCCCGTGAAGAGAGAGAACCGTATAACGCTGTGAAAGAAGGAGCAGCAGGCTTCTGGATAGCGGACAACAATCGCTTCAGGAGTTCAGGGGGGTCTTCCAAGAGGGGGAGAACTTCCTGTGAAAGAGAACTTCCTATAAGGGAGAAATTGGGTGTATAAGGGTTGAGAGTGAGATCTCCTCCTATAAAATTTTTTTTTCATAGTAAAATTTGCATGTTCCGTGGAGACGAGTTCTTTTATAGCTGATCCACGTATTTTGATTGTTTTCTGTTTTGTTTCTTCTTTCTTTCTGCTGCATCGCACAGTACCGAAAAGATCTTGGGAGGTAGTGTCCTAACCAGACATCCATCCAATAAAATTTTATGATAATTATTAAATAATTATTTGAATCTACTTCGTTTGAGATTGATTTTCATCCGCTTCGAAAAAATTGTTAGAAATTTAAGATAATCCTACAATCATTTGAAGTCGCGTATGTTTATGGAGAGATAATTAATGCTGCAAATTAGATGACGGGGACCAATCACACAGGATTTATATTTTCAACAACCTCATTTGATATTCCTGTTACATGTTCTAATATTTTATTTTATAATTCATATGGTTGCTTTTATACTAGATTGATTCAATAAATCTGATTTATTAGAAAAAAAAGATTAACATATTTTGCATATATTTAAATAGTGCTACCACACCTAATATAGCTACTCCACCTTTATCATCCATCCTGCAGTTCTTTACTCTTCTTATATGGTTTTTCAATTACTTATTTATGGTACAACTTAATTATATATCACTGCTTCAGCTTATACCACCTCTCCACATCTCATACATAGGTTGAAGTCCACAGAATTTCATTCGAATACTTCTGGGATACGGGTCTGGAATGGGTTGTGGATATGTAAGCTCTTGTTTATTTTTTTTGGTCCTCAATTTTTTCCTGAGTTTGTGCTCCTGTTTTTGTCCTCTCCTACGACGAACGAGGTCTGTAGATCTACTTTATATATATTAATAAAGCCTTCGGGCCAGCGTCCATCAAAAAATAAAGAAAAATTTAAAATAATTATTTTATCTAAAGGCCACATGTAAATTAAATATCCCTGCCTCTCTGATCCCCTTCTTCTTTCGTCATGCCCAACATGCTGCCTACGCACAATATGGTGATTGGCGGACTGTTCCATCTTCCTAATTATTTTGAACATCTAAGCCGTATCTACAAATTAGATCCACCAATTTCTATATATGATATCAACAAAACTTGATGGCATTAGATGCTCTTATTGTACATTTTCAAACATGCATAGCAATATTGATGCTCTCTCTCTCTCTCTCTCTCTCTAAGGTCCCTTTGTTTGGATTATACCAAAACATCAGTTATCTCAAAAAATAATTATAAAAAAATATTTTTTATTATATTTGATTAATAAAAAAATTATTTTAAAAAATGATATTGAAAAAAAATTACTACATTTGATTGAAGATAATCCTATATAAAAATTTAATCAAATTTACAAATATATCTATCAATAAAAAATATTTTTTTAATTTAGAATAATATTATCATCTCTCGTTACTACAAAAAAGAATTATGACAGCAGTTATACGTCAACGATTTCGAAAATCGCTACCATAGAACCTACAACAGTGGTAATCGCTGCCGTTGCGGCAGCAGTTACAATAACCATTGCCGTAGATTTTACCTACCATAGTGGTTACAAATAACTACTACTGTAGGTACGGTCGACTAGCGACTGCGATTACGAATAACAGCTATAGTAGGTCGGATCTACGGCAGCAATTACGGTAATCGCTGCTGTAGGTCTGACCTATCATAGCGGTTATTATGAACCACTACCGTAGGTCGGATCTATCGTAATGGTTACATATAACCGCTACCGTAGGTCGGACCTACAGCAATGGTTATTTGTAATCGTTGCGGTAGATAAAAACTTCATCGTCTCATAATTTTTAATCCAGAAGTCAGATACTGGCAATTTTTTTTTGATTTCATATAATTTTTTAAGATCTACGTGAATGCAATGATGATTTTACAAAAAAAATTATTTTATCCCTCAAATTGGAGTTTTAAAAAAATTTAGTCGATACTTACAAATAATTTTGGATGATTACATGAACCTATAAGAGTGAAATCGAATTTCAAGTACATCTTTACCTTTTATTATCTAAATAATTATCGTTAGAGTATCTTCACAAAAGACAACCTCGATCTGATAGCTCTAGCTTTATCGATTATTAAAATTTGATTTCGTCGACCATGAATGACCGCACGATGATCTGATAGATAGAGACTATCGATGGATCCAAAAATTTACGATGATGATCTTGGTGATATTTGTAACACACTATCAAAATTTTACTTTAATCGGATATCTTTAGCATGATCAATTTAATACGAAATGATTTTGACCGTTAAATAAAAAATGAATGATCGTGGCCAATCGATGTTCGATTGAGGTGATTTTCTTGATAAATGATCTTTGTTAGTACTTTAATCATTTGTATAGTGGTAATCAGATAATTCAAACTGTGCATATATGTTAGAATCTACTTGAGCACATCTTACAAAAGCACAAGTATAATAACTTAAAGAATTTAAGAATGAGTAGCAAGCGATATATAGTTTTAAATTGTTCATATATGCACAGTTTGAATTTGACGATCACCATCATAAAAATAATTAAAGTAGTAGCAAAGATCATTTATTTAAAAAATTACCTTCATCGAACATCGTTTCGTCTTTTGATCAGTCATTTTTCATTTAATGATCGAAATCATCCCATGCTAAATTGACTATGATAATGATGTCTGATTGAAGTAAAATTTTGATAGCATGCTATAAATATCATTGAGATCATCATTATAAATTTTTGGATTCATCAGTGGTCTCTAACTATCAGATCATTAAGTGGTCGTTCGTAGCCGTCGAAATCAAATTTTAATGATCGATATATCTAGGGCTATCGGATCGAGGTAGTCTTTTGTGACGATACTCTAACAATAATTATTTAGATAATGAACGGTGAAGATGGACTTTAAATTTTAAAATTATATTATATTTAGAAAAAAATAGAAAAAAATTATATTCTGTCTCTTTAGCACTGGTTGCGCAATAACTGCTGCTATAGGTTTATGATAGCGGTTTACTAACCATTGTTATATCTTAACCTATGGCAGTGGTTATCATGAACCGCTGCTATAGATTGACCTAACCGCTGCTATAGATTGACTTAACCACTGCTATAGCAGCAATTATCTATAACCGCTGTGATAGGTCCAAAATATGAATTATATAGTCCCACATTGGTTGTGGAAGATATGAATGACTTGTATATAACGACTTAAGGGTTTAAATATTTTGCGATCTCTCTCGACCAGAGCTCTGCCGTCGTCGCCCGCACACCCACCGTTGCTATGCGGCACTGCCCACCGCTGCCACCTCGGGCCCGCTGCCGCCGCCGCTGCGGCGGGTCTGCACTGTCCGAGTTGCCGGCTGTCACCGCCGCCGTCTCCTCCCATCAGCCGGCCACCGTCCTTTATTGATCAGCTATTTTGATAAGTCAAAGGCTACGGCTGCGATTTGGCAATTACTATCGTAGAATCTATAGCAGCGGTTGGCATAACCACTGCTGTAGATTTAACTAAGGCGGCGGTTTGTCAACCGCTACCATATCTATATGGTAGTGGTTACTATAGCAACGATTTCAAAACCGCTGCCATACCATTTCTATGGCAGTGATTGACACAATTGTTGCTGTATCTCAAAAAATCGTTGCCATAGTCTACAGTAACGATCACAGTAGTAGCGATTTTTTCGGCTACGGCAGCGATTTTCAACCACTACCGTAGCCTTATTTGGTAGTAGTGTCTAATTAATTTTTATATAATGATTGTTGTAGTAGGGCTCCGGAGAAAAAAAGATGAGGTCGATGTTGAAGAGAGCTGGAGAGATGCTAAAGGTCAGACCGATATAGATCATGAATGGATTTGCAAAAGAAGTCCTGAAATCATGATGTACCCTCCGATTTAGGATCCTTCGATGATTAAGTAGTCAGGGTCTTGAGAACAGATAGATGGAAATAGAGAATTCGAAGCCAAGGAAAGAGGTTTCGAGTAGAAAGAGTGAGAGGTTTTGATTCCCTTCAATGGGAGAATTAGAATAAATTCAGCAGAGTCCCAGCTCTTTGAATTATAACTTACCTTTCGGAAAGTACCCTGCCCTTATTTATATAGAGGGAGCTTGCTTGAGCTATTAGACTATTGGGAGAATTTGTTAAGCTGTTAGTTTGTTATAACAAAATAGCCAGTTATAAGACGATCATGGGTTGTTCACCCACATGGTGATTAGCTGTAGTATAGTTGAAAGACAATTATTATAGAGTTGGACGACAACTGTAACAAAGCTAAAGAATAATTATCTTTATTCTAGTTAAGATTGGTTTTTTACGGACGACCCTTACAGCAAATCGGTCCTAGACCAATATCCTTTGGTAGATCGAGCAAAAGCTGAGTTGATCACGATACTCAATCAAGAGTTAAACCGGATCAATTAAAATTGGCCCATAATAAAGCTGTGGGTTGACCAGATCGGCATGCTATCAATCTGATCAAAAAGTTGACTCGATCAATATGATTTTTAGATGATTCCTTCTGATTTTGCCACATGGTCGGGATCAATTACATATACTAATAATAATTATAATCACATAATCCTTTATATAATGCAATGTGTACATTAATTCTTTTGTAAAAATTTTTTATTAAATAATTTTAAAAAAATATCAAAACAAATTTAATGATTATATATGTACTTTATTTTCTTAATTTTATCTTTTTCGATATTTTCATTGTCACCAATATTCTATTCTATACCTCTTTTTATTAAATATATTAAGATATTTTTGTCAAGTATGGATTACCATCACTTGAGAATTTATCAAATATCAACCTCATATGAAATTTATTTTATCTTCTCTCTTCGAAAAATAAATATAGAATCATTAAATTTTTTTACCATCTCTCTTTCATTTTTCACATCTGTTGCAGATAAGGACCTGATTCGTCACGTGAGGTATTGTCTGCTCTGGCCCATGGGCCTCACAATTTTGCCCTTTAAAAGATGCCTCACGTGGGAATGATTTTTTCTTCTTTATAAGTGCGAGTCCCCTTGACTCACAACCGATGTGAGACTATTGGTACCCTCCACATTATTAGAACCACAACAGAGCCCCTCCAGTCAAGGGGGACTTCGATGTGTATAGTCTATAGTCCGAAGAGTCCCACAGTCAGTCGAGGTGGACTTTGACCCCTATCTGGGGTGCCATTGTTGCAGACAAGAGCTTGGCCCATCACGTGAGATATTGTCCACTCTGGTCCATGGGCCTCACGGTTTTGCCTTTTAAAAGGCATCTTACGTGGGAAGAATTTTTTTCTCCTTATAAGCACGAGTCTCCCTTGACTCACAACCGATGTGGGACTATTGGTGCCCTCCGACTCTATATTATTAGAACCACAACAGAGCCTTCCAGTCAAAGGAAACTCCGATGTGTATAGTCCGAGGAGCGCCACAATCAGCTGAGATGGACCTCGACCTCTATCTGGTGCGCTATTGTTGTAGATAAGGGCTCGGTCCATTGTGTGAGGTATTGTCCGCTTTGGCCCATGGACCTCGCGGTTTTGTCCTTTAAAAAGTGCCTCACGTGGAAAGAATTTTTTCTTCCTTATAAACGTGAATCCTCCTTAATTCACAATCGATGTGAGACTATTGGTACCCTCCATATTACTAGAATCACAACAACATCAAATATGATAATTTAATATTAAATTTATTTTTTATATTAAATTAATCTTAATCGAATCACTACATAAAAAAGATAGTTTATTAACTTAATATTGCCAATATTAGAAGAAAATATCGAAAAATTTTAAACACCATATTCATCTGCCGATGTTTTTTATAAATATTAATATTTTCTGATGCTTCAAAGCATCGGCAACTTGCAGCAAAAAAAAAAAAAAAAAAAAAAAAAAAAAAAAAAAAAAAAAAAAAAAAGTCACGAAGCATTGTTAAAATTCAACTCTCCCTGTTTATCCCGTGCATCAATTCTCAATTGAAAATCCTAAACCTCTTTTCGCCCAAGCCGACTCTCCATCTCTTCACCGTTGATCTCGAGCGGACTCCTCGGCCTCTCATCTTTTGCACTTTCTTATTTCAGCCTAGCCGATATCAGTCCCTAAAAGGAAAGGAAGTGAGTACCAACCCGTTAATTACTCGGTTAGGAGACAAGACTCATACCCGAGTCACTTGCAACCAAGCCTTGGTTGCTTTATTTGGCATTTGCATATTGATGGTGGTTCTTAAAGTCCCACATGTCGTGAAACATGAATCATTAAATAAAATCAACATAGTGTGGGTTGTACAAGCTATGATGAAGTTCTAGTCATTCATAGCGTAGATTTCTTAGCTTTCCAACACCCAGCTATCCTTCCAATTTGTCCAGGTTCCTTGAAGCAATACGGGGTGTCGGCAACTGTTGCCACATAAGAGAAGGACCAACGGCCAGCTAATATCAAGCCAGACCTATAAAACCTTTAAAAATCAGCCTCAACGCACAAAACGCCCCAAGATCCAAGACGAATTATATGAATCAGTACAAGACGTGGCCAACACAACCAAGCTGCGTCCAGCTAAAGCCCCAACACCCTTCCACGCATCATCCTTGCCATGATAATTAAACCTAGAATTAATTTAGTGCAACGGAAAAGTTATTAGCTAGAAATGTTCTATCATATATATATATATATATATACCATTCAATAACAAAACATAACATGATTCAGAAAAGAAACTCAAAACAATAAAACTTATTAACTAACGAATCATAATTATGTATGATTTTTTTTTTTAATTTAGAATTTTTAATCAAATTTAAATAATAATATAATTTTTTATGAATAAATGATGTGATGGTCTGTTATTAAACGATGTAAAATATACATGATAGAACTGCTGTACACAATAATTTCTCCTTGGACCTCGGCGTGGTGCGGAAGCGTTGTGCTAGACGCGCAAGGTAGGAATACGACGTACCGTTCGTTTGCGGACCGGTCCTTACCATCAGAAAGCAAACGCCAATCGTAAATCCTCCATTTACTACAATTACAAGACCCGTCGAAACCACGCGTTGAAATCCCCTGCCACCCCCAGATATCTAACGGCATTTCCAGAATCCACGCAACAAATACTTGGCAACCAAGGCATGGCGAAAACTATCGCTAACACGGCACTCATATCATTCACAAAAAAAGTTCCATGTCGTCGTGGATTAAGAAGATTGGTATGTCTCCCGGAGATTAATCTGTTACGCGGCAGTGATTGGAAGATTGTCTGACAACGAAACATTGTGTGTCGAACGGTCGCTCGGTAGAAATTTCTTTGGTGAATTCAACCGTGGCGTAAGCGTGACGCCACCCCGACGCATGCGCTCACACCCAGGCCGCAGATCAAAGCAATGGGAAAGCGAACGGTTTCCGCGTTGACAGATAGAATGAGACCACGACTTCCACGTCCCCACCTTCTTCCCCTCTCTCTCTCTCTCTCTCTCTCACGCACACACACGGATCTATCGCTTCCCCACAAGCCCCTCCCCTATCCCCTTCATTACCATCCCCACCACCCTCGGTTCACACTCTTTCACCTCCAAGGTCTCGCTCTCTTTAAGCCCTTCTCCCTTCTCTTTATCTATCTCAATTCTGGTAGCCATGGAGCTGCACCACCTTATCAGCCCTTATTACCTCAACGTGAATCCACCGCCAGAAAGTGGTGATAGAGATCGAGATCGAGATCGGGACCGAGACCGAGATCGGTTCCCCCAATGGAGCCACGACGAGACCAAGGAATTCTTGGCCATCCGGGCCGAGCTCGATGGGACCTTCATGGAGACCAAGCGCAACAAGCCCTTGTGGCAGGCCATCTCCGCGCGGCTGGAGCACAAGGGTTTCAACCGCACCCCGGAGCAGTGCAAGTCCAAGTGGAAGAATCTCGTCACTCGTTTCAAGGTGAACTCCGTTATCGCCTTTCTCTTTCTTTTTTTTCTTTTGTGGAAGCCTTCTTTTTTCCTTTTGTTTCTCATATATGGCTTTGTTTTGAGCAGGGGAGCGAGGCAACGGAGGGGGAGAGCAGCAGGCAGTTCCCCTTCTACGAGGAGATGCGGATGATATTCTCGGAGAGGATGGAGAAACTGCTGGCTTTGAGCAAAGACAAAGGGAAGGGAGTGCAAGTCCAGGGAGAGGAGTGGGGGGAGGCGGAGGAGGAGGAGCAGGAGGAGGAGAAGCTGGGGGAGAGTAAGAAGAAGAGGAAGGTGGAGAGGAAGAGGGGATCTGAAGGAGAGTTGGAGAATGCTCTCAGGGAGTTCGCGAGGCGGCAGCTGGAAATGGAAGCTCGATGGATAGAGGCGGCGGAGGCGAGGGAGGCGGAGAGGAGGGCTAAAGAAGAGGAGTGGAGGAGAGCAATGGAGGCTTTGGAGGAGGAGAGGAGGGTGATGGAAACGAGGTGGAGGGAGAGGGAGGAGCAGCGACGAGAGAGGGAGGAGGCCCGGGCCGAAAGGCGGGATGCGTTGGTAACCGCCCTTCTTGCGAAGCTAAGAAAAGAAGGGTTGTAGTTTTGTTAGGGTTGTAGTTTTGTTAGCTAGGGCAGCTCATTGTTAAGTAATATAGGGCTAGCTTCCGTCTTGATCGTGGAATGAAACGTGGAAGGAAAAGAGAAACAAATTAAAAGGTTTGCGCTTCGAACTTGGCCTTTGATTTTGAATCTATGCTGCTATTTACTTTTGTTTTTTCTTTCGTTTCTCCTGCCTTTGGTTAGTAAAGATGTTAGGGTTTATTAAAAAAAAGGGAAAGAGGCTATGTACTCGACCATCTTTGAGAGATGTGCTCAGAAAAGATCGTCTTTGAGAGATGCTTTGCTCGCCATGAGAGGAGAGTATCAGTACCATGATCTAGTAGAAGTATGCAAATGCTTTTCTTCCCACTGAATCATTTACCTTTAAGACTCCTGAAAAGGGGAAAGAAATAATGATCTTCTTTTATGGTGGGTTATCTCTTTAACAGCACTGCTTTCTTTACTCAAACCAAAGCGGCTCGTATATGTTCTTAACATTGCTCCTTATGTTCAGAATTTTAGTAAAGGCGAGTAACAATTAATGGAGTATTACATGATACGAATCTCTAAATTATTGCATCGCTGATATACACCTCCAAAAATCTCCCAAAAGAAAATCTAAGATAATGCATATGGAGTGAGTGAGTGAGTGCGAGAGAGAGAGAGAGAGAGGAGGGGGGGGGGGGGGGGTGAGGGACAAGTAGCCATTGTTTATGACATACGTGTTCATTAGATAAGTTATTTTTGTTTATTCTTCTTACTTTTCTAAAGCTTATTGTAAGCTGAAATTTCTTTCTAAAGAGAAGATCTTATTCTTGTTTTCTTTTTTTCAGAATATTTCTTTCAGATAGGATCGAAAACGTATGAGAACGTTGTTTCATAAATTGGTTGGAGGATAGCCGACAATTCATCTGTAAACCCATGCGTAGTATAAACCTTGTGATTAAAATAAATTAAGAACTTAGCAGGCGAACAAAGTAGAATATGAGATGTGGACAGAACGATGGTGAGGTGCAGAATATATTCGGCAGTGTTAACCAAATGAGGTTTAGGAGCTCTCACAACTTCTACTGACTTGAGAATATGGGACGAAGTGCCTCAATATATAAACCTAAATGACATAGTCTTCAAGTTCAGTGATCAAAGAAAGGATAGGTTTTCAGTGCTGAAATATCTAGCTACGCACCAGCAGAAGATTTTAATTCAAAATAATAAGCATATAATTTTATATGTTTGTGAGTGGGACACACACTTCCAAATACAAGAGAACTAATTTTTCTATTTGTTTCTGAAGTATATTATAAGTTAAGTTTCGTCTAGTAAAATTTGTCTTCCTATTTCACATACAGTTGCATGAAAGATGGTGGTATTGGTGGGGATTGCATCGATTGATAATCTTGATAGTAGTAAAGAGCAAATTCAAATAGGTAACTAGAAATAAGAAGTGAACCAAATGATCATGCATGTATATCATTTGGTTAAATGAGTAAAATATTGTGGAAATCCTTAAGCAAAAAATGAATCTTGGAAGGGAAGCACAATGATTAAGATTTTAAATTATCATTTTGTATTAAGAAGTACAGGATATAGGATATACTACTTGATTAATTTGATTGACAAAATATTATAGTTTCTAAATAAGACAATGATGGAAAAACCAAAAAGTGCAAGTGATCAAATGTTACGCAAGTTTAAACAACAAAGGCATAAAATTACATGGGCTATAATGGATTCCAACTTCTTTTTTCTCTTAATTTATCCATGAAGACCTTGATATCAGATATATGAGCCAACATTTGAAATTGCAAGATGCTGATCAACATGAGTTATAATAATCGTCAAAGGTATCTTGCTCATGCTTATACTGAGAAGATTTCGTGGGGGATATCGTTTTACTTGATTAATCAAGTAGATTTTTTGCCATTAATAATTACAAGGAACCATGTAAGCAATTTGTGGATAGCAATGAGTAGATCTACAACGTTATGAGACTTCAAATATCATAGATATATGTCCTTCTGTGCTATTATTTATAATTTATAGTGTTTGTTGTCATCTGTTGTTATCATTGTTGTTGTTTTGTTTTGGTATGAATTGTTGTTGTTGCTGCTTTTGTTAACACTGACTGAATTTAGAGTAATGATTTTAATTAGGACATTTTTGGAAAAAAAAAAAATTCAGAACTAAGGAACTATTCAGCTGTGTGAATCACTAATACATAAAATCAAGGAAATAAATGTAGACCAATAGCTCGTCCATATATAAGAGAGAAAAGTTATTTAGCAATGACGTATGTCTGCATTTCCTTGCTGACTCACATATCTGAACCGTTTCCCTTACATTATGTTTAGAACAAGGTGGAAGTGTACACAATTCCTTTTCTTTTCTATATAAGATGGAAACATGCATGTCAATTATATGTGTTTGATAAATTCCTTTAGGTAATGATTTTTATCGACTCTTTTTTTAAGAATAATAAAGTGCCAGCTCCAATGATTTTTATGGACTCTCTTTTTAAGAATAAAGTGTCAGCTCTATTTTTAACAAGAGAACCGTAAAACGCTTTAACATTAATAGGTGGGGTGGGATTAAGGGTGGAGAATGATACAATGAGTACATGACTGACACATGACAGTGCATGTAGGCAAGATACATATGATAGTCATCATTGGATCATGAAAGTGACAAAGGATAGACCATAGCCTCGTGAATCAACACTAGCAAGACGAGGTCATATTCATTCTGTATGAGGATGAGATTTTCAGATTTCAGCAGTGCAGAGTGATTGGGCAACGACAATGCTAGTCTTTTCACATGCTGTGTATCAGGTACTCTTCTGGAAAAATGGTCTAGTTTAGGATGAAGATAATTATGTGCGAATGGTGAAGAAAGATTACTGAGGCCAACACTTTATAAGAATAAATAATGCCTTTTCAACTAATATCTTGCTTTTTTTCTCAGAAGAGGAAAAAAATATGCCCTCTTCTTTTGAAAAAAAAATTATACCCATGAAAGCAATCAGTCAGGCATAAGAGTACATTAATATAACTGCCTCAAGGATATCCTTGATACGTAGGAAAAACTGTGGTTCTTTCGTTGCAGATTTTGCAGTCTCACGAATATTCTCGTGGTTTTTTAAGGTTAATTTTGATGGTAGTATGTTAAACGGAGATATTTCAGATTATTTAGCACTACAATTTCTATAGCAAAATTGTGTGCTGCACTAGAAGATATGTGATATGTAGCTAAACTTTTAAAGGCTTCTCATATCATCCTGTGAGAAGATTCCGACAATTATCAGGTGGCTTTGTAGATCAAAATCTTCGGATATCAATATCCATCATTTGAGATGGAGTTGTTGAAGAATGGGAGCAACTCTATAGTCTTATAAAGTGAAACAAATCCATAAAGAAACTAATAGTATTGCAGGCTAGATAGTTCTATTCTATGGACAACCATTCCAAATATTCCCTCTGCATTATCAACTTGAATGGATAATCGATATATTGTTTATATAATTTTAAGATAGTGTTATATAAAAAAAAAAAATTATTTAAGATAAAATAGAAGATTGAAATGCGCTTGTCTAGATCAAGCGTATGAGAATATCATCTTAAGAACATGATTTACTCCCTATATATCTAAGAGTTTGCGGCAATCTCATCTTTAGGGTACAATAATCTGGCTCAATCCAATTCTCTTCTAATGAGCACGATCATTAGAACCTTAATCCAAAGACTTCCTTCAAATACCCAAATAAGAAAAGGATGTGGAACAATTCGGCTCAATCTAATTCTCTTCTAATGAGCACGATCACTAGGACCTTAACCCAAAGACTTCCTTCAAATACCCAAATAAGAAAAGAATGTGAAAAAAGAAGAATGGAGCAAATGGTGTCTCTATCTTAGGAAGAAAGAGTCTCTCGGACAGAGTCTATAAACAAGCTCTAGATCTGGCCATTCAAAAATCAATTATGATGCCCATAGATGTATTTACTCTAGACTAGCTTAATAAATTTGATATACTGAAGGATAAAGGAACAATTAACCTTCTGTTAATTGGTTGGCCCCTCTTTTCTAAGGGCTCACTGCTTCAAATCCTGGACTTGCCCTTTGAAGAGAACTAGGGTTCAAATACTAGTGGTGGCAAGTATCACTTTGCTACAATATATACTCAAAAGATGAGAAAACGAATATTAATCATAGATGTCAGGTGACTTCTCTTAATATTGCAGTTTATTCTTTCCAACTTTCCAGTTCCGCAGTTTTGGACATGAGTTCCATGAGTGAATATGAATAATTGTCATGTTTTTTATTCTTTATTTTTCTCCAGGCATATTATGTTGGCCACTTCACCTAATTTAGAAGACCTAACAATTTCAAGTTTGTTGAGAGTGATCAGGAAAATGTTTAGCTAGCATTGGAGATAACTCAGGAAACGATACTATGCAGCTAGCATTGGCCATACACATGATATTTCATGCGAACATCTTCCTAATTATATAGGATTGATGGTGCCATTCACCAGTGTTCATCCATAGAACAGATATTGCAACGGACCGTATATTGTAGGAATAATTGGTTTTATGGTCTTGCAAGTACTGAATAGAAGATTTCCATAAACAAGTACTGAATGATAGATCTTGAGATGTTTTCACTAAGTAGCAAAACATTCACTAATATAAATTACAGCAAAGAATTCAGTAATATAAATCACAGCATTGTTCTTACCTTTCAAAGCATGTTTCAGTCTTGCATACTACCTGGAGGATTGAATTAACAAATGAAATCAAAAGAACATTAAAGATTTTAGTTTCTGCATATAAGACTGAAGTTCTAGCTTGACCATACCTTCTTCAACAGAACCAGTTGCAAGCCTTAAATCTATAGTAGGTCGACTGTTTTCTGCAATATAGATAGTCTTACTTGATTATTCTAGTTCCTGTCTCCAAGTTTTTCTCCTCAACATATTTGCTATTGGGTGGATTACACCACCTAGTTTCGGACAGCAACAGACAAAATTGAGCAGCATATCTAGGAGATCTTGGGGACCAAGGAAGAAAGGTGCATGGCCAAGATGCTTGTCTAATAAATTTTGCCCTGAGTTATTAAGGTTGAGTTTCCAAAGTTGTTTCCTCTTCATCATACTCAAAACTTTCACTTGTCCATGAGAGGGTGGCATAGTATTTTAGGTGTCCCACAACTAGCTTATATTCTCCATGATAACGTTGGTAATCCTTCATAATGATGTTTCAGGCTTCTGACCATTGCTGTATGTTTAAAAAAGAAGTTTTATTGAAGAGAAATATAGTCCCAAACCAAATTAAAGAAATAGTTAATCGAAAGTTGGCATAGATCAACTATTTAATTTTGATATATGAAGAATATAATATGTTCTAGTACATTGTCATTGTTGATTGTTGATCCTTGATTTATAATTTTTACAATTGGATAAGAAGCAAGGATCACAAGTTATATATGAAATCAAAATTTCACAAGCAACTCCTGTTTGACAAGCATGGCTTTTAAGCAGGCTCAATCTTGGCATTTGTCTTGGAAAAAACCTAATCGAAATAGCCTTTTTGACATTTGTAGTCAGACCATGAGACTGACATAAAATTAACAATAAAGTGGAATATTTTAGGATTGCTCTACATGTGCATCAATGAATGTATATATCTGCTTGCAGCATTACATGCCCCACTGGTCACATACTTTCTCTAATGTTAAGTTTAGACCTACGAGGTGTCCATCTGTAGCTAGTGACCACTCCTGTTAAGTTGATGATCCTCCTAGTTCAGGTGCATCCCAAGATTTGGACTATGGCGTATGGACAATCACCAATCCATAAAGGTGATGATTTAATGCTCAAATCTTTTTTGTTCGGTAACTATGCTTAAATCTATTGAATTACTTGAAGACTAATAATGGTGAAATCTTTGCACTTACGTCTATGTAATATTGGGCCTGATCGATGAACATTTGAATCCACTTTTTACCCCCCTGATCCACCTTGGAGCACTCTACCCAGTACGTTGGGCTCGAGCCACAAGCCCTTTAAGTCATCGAAAGCTACTCTAAAATATGGACGCTATCTTGATACAAGATTGTGATTCTCCTAATAATGCAATGGATCCATGCATTATCTCCAAGTCTCCAATGGAAGCCCAGCAGACCTCTTCAAGGCAGGCATTCAAAAGCCCATCAACCCTTGATGATCTTGTGCCCATTAAAATTCGAATAGTCTTTCTTCTGAGCTGTCCTAGTAACGAGAGAAATTATTGGTTAGAACAGTTTTACTACGTATACTTTGAACCATCCAATAATATGCCAGCACGTCATCTATTAATGAAAAAACCTACAATGTTATCCAAACTTGATTAAAAATTTTAAATACAAAAAAGCTTTACCGTTTACTATGATGGGCTAGCTGTCAATTTTTACTATTTGAATGAAAAAAAAGTTCCGTTTCTTAGATAGTATGCTGGTCTCTTATTGGATGATTCAAGAAATACGTGATAGAATCATTCTAACCAATAATTTTTTATAGTAATAGAATGTTTCAACATGGATTAACATGCATCCCAGCATCTATTTGATCATCTAAAAGTAAGTGAGACCTTCCAAAGTAGATGGACGGTGGTTGACTGAATTGGGAAGTCTTTTGCAACATAAACCAACTTGAAGAGGATCCGAATTAACTTGTGTGACATGGCGTATCACTAATTCTCTAGCATGCTACGACCAATGTGCTCCTCCCCTTAGCAACTATGAAGGATTCAGCATACAACAAACCACTTTCTCACCCTGGCATCCTTGGTGTCTCTGCCAAACAACGCCTTAACTATTTGGTTTCAACTAAACTACAGCCTAGTTCTAAATTTCAACATAAGCTTGAGCTTTTCGGTCAAGTGCAGATTAAATTTTTCTTATGATGCTTAGACAAGTCAAGAATGTCTCAAAGTTCCGACCCAAGTCAAGTCATGGGTTCAGGTTTCGAGTCAGCTTATATCCTTCAGTCAAATGTTTTAAAAAGTATTGATCTCCTATATTACTGGCTGATTGTTTCATCTCAGAATTTAATAAGATCATTGAACTTGGGTTAAATGAAAAGTAAATTCATGCTGTTACTGGTTAGATGGTTCGGATTGGTAGTGTGGTTAATTCGTGGGTAGATATGGATCAAGAGTCGAAACTGATGTTGTATCAGGTTAGACATGGTCAAAATTATATATGTCTATGTCAAACATGAGTACATGACCTAATCCAATTCAATCTATTGTTATCTTTCCATGCAGCAGACCTGTTTTCCTTGCGGGCTAAAATTTAAAAAAAAAAAAAAAAAAACTAAAATGACCATCACAATTAAAGGTTAGGAGTAAAAAGACCAAACAATGAAGTACGAACATAAAATGATGGTCAATCAATCTATGATGCAGATGTTTTTATTTTTTTTGTTTTCTTTTTACTTTTAGTTTCTTCAATTCGCCTTCGTAAGCTTGGACAGAATCTAGAGCATCCACAGGTCCCAATCCATTGCCGTCTGTCGCCAGGTCAGGATTGTCTTCTTCCTCATTTGGATTGAGCCTTCCATCTAGAAGTCGGCCGTGGCGACCAATCAACTTAAACGGTCAACCTTTGGTTTGGTGTATCACATTATCTTTTTTCTTTTCTTTAGCTCGCACGCTTCCAACTATGGCGTTATCAGCTCGCTAAACATCCAACACGCATCACCAATCTCGCTTCCGCTTATCAAGCAAATACATAAACTATGATATCTTGTTGCTTGTGCCGCATCAGCCCCCAAAATGGATATAATAACAATACCATAAAATTTTATGAGAACGAAATGCATCAAAAAGTTTAACATCCATGATCACATATGATTCAGACTTCCAATCGGCCCATGAAAAAGCTCTTTAACATTAGAAGACATCGAATGCATGCTACTGGTGGAGCTGGCTTTTACATTAGCAAGTGCTACCATTTTAGTGGTTACAGATGGTGTTCAGATCTATTGATACAGCTATTATAATGGTGGAATTGCACGTAGCTATCTTATGCTATTCAAATATCAAAGACGATCAATATTTATTTGAAAGGAGACTTCTGGATGGTTACTAGATAGCTTTCAAATCCATTGGCTCCTGAAATCTGATTTCATCCCCTTCTCCTAGAATGCCAGTGATTCTTGCATTATTGCTCACTTTTGAGATTACTTATATTTATAGAGAAGCTAATAGTACAACTGACTAAATGACATCTTATGCGTCTAATCATACAAGTTCAACTTTATAGGATTCTATGACATATCTTTCTAGTATTTTGTTAAATATTTTATTTACTGATTTCCATCGATGTATTTATACTCATTTGGTTTAATTTATCCAATTTATCCACACAAAAAAGAAAAAAGACATTGAATGCATTGTTCTATTTGTTAACTTAGAACTTGATTGTGCTTGTCCTCAAGCTAAATAGAGACATTCATGGAATGGTTACCATTGTATGCAATATGGCTCCAGATGGACAGTGGTACGTTATATACTGCATGCACTTGCAGTGTAATTGCCTTTTAGGCCAGTCATGACGTTTGTTGAACGTATATCAAGCGTTGAATCTAGACCAAAATTAAGGTTGAGCTTTGGTCAGATTTAAATGTCAGGTGCAAACATAGTTCATCTAAAGAAAATTTATATTGCACACATACTATGATTAATTAAAAATTTATGTTGATATTAGGTTAATTTTAATATTTGGACGAACCTAATAGGGGTATATAAATTAAAAGAAAGCTAGATGGATGTTAACAGTGTTCGGTTGGTTGGGACCCTCTCGGAAGATTGTTCTTGTGGGGTTTAAGATTCACACCCTGATGCTAGCACATTACCACCACGCTACTTAAGAAAAAGGCTGGATGAACTTTTTAGTTAGGAGTACTGATATTCTACACCACTTCAATCTTTGCTACGTGTACCACTACTTTGTGGTATAAGAATTTGTTGGGATAATTCAGCTGCCTCCTCAATTCCGACTTTCAATCTGTCTAATAAGCACAAACTGCCGACTATCAATCGGTTTGTCGACCAACAGTCGACTATCCTCAGCCATCAATAAACTACAATTATGACAACTCGATTAATTTCAGACCGACGACTATCGGCATATCAGAATTACCGACCGATACTCATTCGGACTTCCACAACTACCGACATACGATCGACATATTTTGATTACCGATATATAGCCGGCCTACTAGAACCTGTCAGCATAGAAAGCGTATAATGGCCAAAACATGATCAGTGGCAGGTATAACCATCTATCCCACGATCATATAATATCGGAACAAGCGAAATCCACATATCTGATCGTTACAGACGGTTACCAACTACTCGTATATAAAAGGATATAAATGAACAGCATTTGGTAAGGTCTCTTGAGAGCTGAAACTTTGCCTCTTTAAATATTTATCTACTGTTCACCACTCCCCACTGACTTAAGCATCGAAGTATCCCAGCCAGATACAATTTCGGTCAGTGTGGACTTCATTTTGCAGGTGCTCTTCACCGACAACAGGCGCAACAGAGGATTGGCCGCAACAGATTGGAGGGCCAGGTAGGGGTAGAATATGAGTGATCATGGCAAAGACTAGAGCTCAAAATTCTACAAGATTCGTGAGGCAATCTTTCCGTCGGAAAGATCTTCCTCCCCCACCTTCACTAGCAGAGCCCAGCTCTTTTCGTCCTGTGGTCACCACGGATGCACAAATTGATGCTCTAATACAGCAAATGAAAGTGTTAACGGAGGTGGTTCACAGCCTCCAACAATAATAGATATAGCAACAGCAGGAACTGCCAGTAGAGCTGATGGCTCTTTCAGTGCCATCCAAGCACAGCCGTCATCCTCCACGGTGCTCACTGATGAATACTTAATTTAAGTTGCTAGAGGCACTACATATTATAATAATCGATGTTATTTTATTAAAATTTGATGCTTTCGAGTCCATTTTGCAGGTAATTAGGAGTTTGGATTCATATGACTCAAATTAGACTTAAATTGGATCACACTTGAGTGAACCAGGCAATCAGCTCATATTCCAGTGTGAACACGACTTAAAGATCAATCGAGGAGAATCAATATGAAGATCCAAGGATTCTTATTCATACTCCCACTTCTCTTTTTATGAAACCCTAGCCTCCTTACTCTATAAATAGCACCCCTAGCCCTCCTTTCTCGAGACATCAACCCCCTTGTGGGGATCATCTCCTTCTTCTCTCCCCCATTAAAGCTCTTCCCTTTCTCTCTTCCAATCAAGCCAACCCGAAATTCTCTTCAAGCTTCTCTCTTTCTCTCTCCGTCTTCTTCTTTTTCATAAATCTAGGAGAGGTACTAACCCTAGCACAACACCATATTCCTCTACAAATCTCTTTTCCACATCCCATCAAATCTAGGAGAGGTCCTAATCCTAGTGCCGCTATCCTTTCTCTTCTACAAACCCGCTTCCATCAATCTTTCTTCCTTGGAGTTCCTAGACCAAGCCTTCCAACCATCCTGCCGCTATCTGCACGAAGGAAGACGAAGGATTCAAGGAGACACATCCACCATCGGACGCAGCAAGAAGATCAACTTGATTTATTTATCTTGTATCGTAATTTTATTTTTTTTCTTTATATACGCTTCTTTATTTGATTAATAAAAAATAATTTAATTATAATTTTCATACTTCTTTCTTAATTTTTTATAATTTATTATTATTTTTTTATATTTTTAAAATAATCAACTAAGATTTCTGCGGATACGATTCCAACTCACCTTATCTACATAGTAGTGAGTAGGATTAATTTTGGTGTACTACGATACGCATCAAATTTTGACACCGTTGTCGAAGATCTTGATGCGATTGTTTTGAAAAAAAAATCAAAAAAAATTATAAAATAATAATAAAAATATTTTACTGCTTTTTAGATTTTTATTTCTTATTTTAGATTGCTTGACTGTCTTATATGCTTTACTGCTTTATATTTTTAGTTAATTATTTCCTTCTCTTGTACTCTTGCTTTCAATACTTTACTTTGCTGATTATTAGTTTGTCTTTTATTATTAGTTAATTTATTTTAATTACTTAATTATCTTCTATTTATTTTTTTAAAATTTTTTTTATCTCATATTACTTTTCGTATAAGATATATTTACTATTTTATATCTAGATTTCTTTATTTGCATGTATAAAAAAAATTCTATTTCTATAGCCTGGTGATCTACTGCTTTTTATAGGTTAAAATAATTTACTGCTTTATATAATTAGTGATTTTCTACTTCTTAAGTAGATTAGATTCTTTATCTTTTATTTAGATTACGTAGTTACTTTTTATTCGTAACTGTGAGATTATTTTATTTTCATAGTGAGTAGTTGTTGCCTTATTTATTATTGTCCATTATTTCTAGTAATTTACTGCTTTCCATAGCTTTGAATAATTTATTATCCTAAAAATATATTTACTTTGTTGTTTTACTTGTAGGCTACCTACTTGCCTTTTAATCTTAGCATTATTTACTTTCTATTTAAGTAGATTTACTAGATCTTCTCATACCTAATTAACCTAATTTAAAACTTACCTCTTATTCCTTCTTGCTTAAACATAACATAATATAAAAAGAATACAAAGACACCATATAACACTTGATTAATATAAATAAACCAATTAAATCTTAAAAGCTACTTAACATGTTTGGACACTTTTTCTTTTTACATTGCATATTTTCATAAAAAATCTTAAGAGCAAAACTCTAATCAACATAAGGTGGAGATTTCATCATCCTTCTTTGGCCCACAAACCACCATCTTATAATTGCATTGACCTAAACCTCTAATTTAAAATTGATTAGACGTTGACCCCTAAGGATTCTCGAGCTCAATAGGATAAAAAATCCTAAAAATTAGACCGGATTCAGATTAGTCAGTTTAACTGGTGTCTACAAAAGTGGTTCAGAGATTACGTCCCGAAGAAAAATGGTTCATTAATTGGTTTCGTTCGCTTACCTGACCAACACAGTTGGTGTCTAAGAAAAGCAATGGAGGGACCCCACCAACCTTACACTTATCTGGCCAATTGAGTGGCTATCCTTTTACTTGGAGTGCTCAAAAGTGACCTTGACAGTTAGGAGCTGTCTAGATCTAGGTTAACCCTAGGATAAAGTTGATTTGATTGCATCACTTATCTGAAAAATAAAAAAATTAAAAATAATTAAAAATAATCTTCGCATCTATCGTCTCTAGGTTTAGGACTCCCTTAGTATTCTCATCTTTAGAACTTCTCTCTTTCTTCCTCTTCTCTTCTTCATCTTCTCTCTTTCTTTCTTAAAAAAAAGAAAAAAAATAGAACGAGATTATTCTAATCGAGACATAGATCTCTTGAAATCAATCAAGAATAATCCGATAAAGTAGATTTGTGCTAGGAATATGGATTTCTACAGTAGAGATGATGAAATGTCTCATAAATTAGATTGCCTACCAGCTATTAGACACACTCTCTCTATATCTTTTCTTCCTGCACAACAAGTTGAATGCCCAACTGTGTACCAATTTTTTGAGTTTAGGTATGAGCAAGTTCATCAAGATCAACAAACCAGAAAATAACCTATTCTTGAACAACTACAATACAGATTGGGGGGTTCAACCAAATTTTTTGTGGAAACCACACCCAGTGGGTACCCCGATAATACAAAGATCTATGTTTGTAGAAGCATCCTATTACGACTTGTCCTATTCACAATATCAACCTTCTCCAACTATCTATAGCCCATCATTTGAAGAGAAGGTTCTGCAGGCACTAGATAGGATTGAAAGCACCAATCAGCTCCTTCACTCCTCTATGCAATCCTTAGTCGAAATAGAAATTCAAGTCAATCAATGAGTAATTACAATCAGTAGGGAGGAGGAAGAAGAGCTGCTTAGTCAGTCTGAGAGTGATCCTGAGAGACAATACCTGACTAAAAATTTTAATATCCCTATATTTTTTTTTGAACAATCGATTATGACTCTCCGAAATGAAATGATCCTAAAATAACCCTACACAACCAAAATGATCAATACAGATAATTTGATTAAGACAAGAATATCTAGAGAAAAATTCGAATGATGGGATAAACCAATTCCATCATTATCCTACTTACCTATCGCCCCCTTTCCAAATGCCCTAGAATCACCCACTTCTTTTTATGAGAAGGATAGACAAATTGATGAAATAGAATTAATTGAGACTTTCCAAGGACCACAAATGAATAACATAATAAAGAAAGTTACACCTATAATTCTCTCTCAAGATTCTTTAGATCCCTGTTTAGCTCACTTTGAGGTAGACGATTTTGATGTCGATGGATATATCACAAAAATAAATGATCTAGTCGATACGCCCAATCCTGAAACCATCCTACTTTGGATTGAAAAATATGAGCCATCACCTAATCTTTCAATAGCTTTTTTATTAGAATCACCACCTGCTCTAGAATTGAAGCCACTTCCTGATGTACCCACTGATACCCTTCTAGTGATCCCTAATCAGAAAGTCCAACTTGTAGGTATCCTAAAAGTACATAAAAAAGCTGTTGGATGGGATATCTTGGAAATGAGAGATAATGATATTGAGATTTTTATGAGTGATGTCTCTATTTTTGACACTACTTTTGAGAACTATCTCCAAAATCTTTCTATAATGTTAAAATGATATATGGAGACAGATTTAGTGTTAATTTGAAAAAAGTGCCATACTATAGATTAAGAAGAGATGATGACAAAACATATTATATCTGCGATAGGGATTAGAGTAGATCAGGTTATAATTGAAGAAACTCTTAAACTACCAATCCTAATCTCGGTTCAACAAACACAATCTCTTTTCAATCATCAGAAAAATTATGAGAATATTGTTAGTCCCTGAAATTGCATGTTTGCCCAGTACATTCTATTGGTTCGGGCTAATCATCATAGAACACTCTACAGACGTTTTTCTGCTATCATGATAAGATCTCTTGATTGGCCTTGTCCTTTTAACTCTTTGAGGGACGTACCCAAGTTAGTTATCGGAGGAACTCCCTCATAGTGTCTGGCTGAAGATGTTAAACTTAACGCTTTTTGGGAGGCAACCCAGCTTATGCAATATTTTTATTTTTTTTATTTTGTAAGAATCTCGAAAAAAAATAATTAGCCAAGTTGAATCTCCATAATTGAATGGATAAGTGATGCTAATAGCCAAATTGGGGGCAGAACCATGTTCACACCAGCTGAAATCAAGAATACACCGCACCCAGCAATGAAGGATCTCTCAATAATGAATGTGCACATTAAACTCAGGTGGTATCCTTTCTTGTTATATTTTATTATGATTCTCTTCTTCCATTGGAGACAATAAAAATTAATTTGAAGGGAGAATAACTAACTTAATTAGGTCCTCGAGTATGGTCAGAAATAATTAGTTTTGTGTATCTGAATTTTATCTCGATTTGAAGTTAACTAAACATCCTAATCAATGAGTGATTAACGGTCTAGATAATTTTAGAGATATTGAGAAAAAAATTATTCAGGATGCCAAATTAATGAGAGAATTTAAACTAGACTAAATTTTGGAGTGATTCTAGAACCCTCTTTCCACCATCTCAATAAAGAATCTGCTTTATGGGGGTATGGTGGAAAGGTCGAGGTATGCAAAAATCTTTTTTTATTACAAAAAAAGATAAAATAAAAAAAAAAGATTTTTAGCATTTCTCACTAAGTAATCAGGCTCCTTCGTCTAAGTAAGCATTGTTGTTCACGTCAAAAGGTGAGAATGTGAAGAAATCTCTTATATAGTCAGTTTTTAACTCATAGTCTTTTTGACTCGAGTTAGTAAGCTTGAGAGATATTTTACATCTAATGCCCTAAAATCAACTAGTTTGAGAGTTATTAGCCTAAAGCTTGCTACAAGAGTCAATTAGAAAGCTTAAGGGGTTAGGACATTGCACTGACTGTACATGTAAATATTTTTACAAAGTAAAAAAAAAAAGAAAAAAATAAGGGGACAACAAACCCTACTCACATCAAGTTAGACGACTTAAAGAGTAGAGTAGAAAGTTGGTGAAAGAAAATCTTTAAAAATTTTTATGGCTAATACTCAATCATTAATTAGATCGAATTGATAATCCAATAAGGTACCTCATTAATGGTCTAGCCGGATATCCACTACAGTTAGAAATGTCTAGGATAACTTTCGATTCAAAGATAATTTGGTGCACAATGCTAATGTATTTATTTTACTCGAGGATGAGTAAAAATTCAAGTTGGAGGGCATGATGAATGCTTAATTTAAGTCGTTAGAGATATTAAATATTATAATAATCGATATTATTTTATTAAAATTTGATACTCTCTAAACTATTTTACAGATAATTGAGAGTTTGGGTTCATATGGCTTAAATTAGACTTAAATTGGATCAGACTTGAGTAAACCAGGCAACCACCTCCTATTCTAGTGTGAACACAACTTAAAGATCAATGGAGGAGAATCAATATGAAGATCCAAAGATCCTTATTCATGCTCTTACCTCTCTTTTCATGAAACCCTAGCCTCCCTACTCTATAAATAACACCCCTAGCCCTCCTTTCTCAAGACATCAGCCCCCTTATGGGGATCATCTCCTCCTTCTCTCCTCTATTAAAGCTCTTTTCTTTCTCTCTTCTAATCAAGCCAATCCTAAGTTCTCTTCAAGCTTTTCTCTTTCTCTCTCCCTCTTCTTCTTCTCTATAAGTCTGGGGGAGGTACTAACCCTAGCACGACACCGTATTCCTCCACAGATCTTTTTTTCACATCCATCTAATTGATGGAGCTATATGACGGCTTCACCGATCTAATTGATCATTTGGAGAGCTATAAGACTCTCATGATAATCCAGGGGGCAACCAACATCCTCCTATATATTAGGTTTTCGACAACTATTCAAAAAGCTGCTCGAGCCTGGTATTCTGGGTTTCAGTCGGAGAGCATAAATTTTTTCAAGCAACTCGAGTATTTCTTCATGATCTATTTCAGTACTAGCCAAAAGGTGCCACGGACATCTGATAGTCTCTTCTCAATCAAACAAGACGAGACAGAGACATTTAGAGATTTCATGGCTCGCTTCGACACAGCCATGCTTGAGGTCAGGGATCTTAATGAAGATATGGCCATCTCAGCTATGAAGAGAGGTTTAAAGAGATCCAGATTCATCAACTCTCTGGATAAGACTCTCTCCCAGATCCATGCTAAACTCTTAGAGTGTGCATTCAAGTACATTCGTGCGGATGAAGGTGCTTCTAACTGGCACCAGACAGAAGAAAAAGGTCAAAAAAAGAAACAAAAAAAATGAAGTTCCGACCGAATCAAATCGGTTAATGATCAATAAGAGAGCTTCACCCCATCGATGGAGTCCAGGACCGAACAACTATGACAGCAGGTATGACTCCTATACTTTTCTTTCTGTTCTCCGTGCACAGATCTTAATGGAGATCGAAGGAAAGAAATATCTTTGACGTCCCCACCAATGAAAGCACCACCAAATCACGACAATAAGAAGTATTGTCAGTTTCATCATGATCACGGTCATGTTACCGAATAATGTATCCAATACAGGGATGAAATAAAAGCCTGATCCGATGTGGCTACCTCGAGAAATTTCGATAAGATCGTTCAACTCAACCTCCCACTGACCAACAGCCTTAACCACAAGCTAAAAAAATGATCAACAATCGATCAACGATGAGAGTGATCAACATGATCTCTGGGCGACCGAAGGATTGGGGGGCAACTTTCGAAGAAGTCGGCAAAGAAACAATAACTTAATCATGTAATTTTTTTTTAGAAGATGATGTTCGGAGAATACAAACTCTCCATGATGATACTATCGTTATTTCGATGATGATAGCAAACTATGATGTAAAAAAAATTCTAGTCGATAATGGAAGCTCTACTGATGTTATCTTTTACTCAATTTTCTCCTAAACGCAACTACCGACTGACCGGCTCAGAAAAGTCTCAATGCCATTAGTTGATTTTATTAGAGATGCAGTTATCGTGGAAGAAAAAATTACTCTCCCACTAATCGTGAGAATAAATCCATAATAAAGTACTGTTCTCCTGATATTCACAATCATCCGAGTTCCATCGGCTTGCACTGCCATACTTGGATGATCTGGACTTAATACCTTGAGAGCAGTTGTTTCAATATACTATTTATTAGTTTGATTTCTAACAAAAAATGGAGTCAGAGAAATGTATGGAATCAGCAACTTGCTCGACGTTGCTTCATGGTCTCTACAAAAAATAATCAATCTGAAGATTTTTTGTCTGTTGATAAGTTGGATCAAAGAGAAAATGAAAAAAAGGATGAATCAGCCGAGCAACTGATTTCTATCTCGTTAAAAGAAAAAGATCCTAAGAAGATGATCCAAATTGGATCACAATTGTTTGATCCGAAATGACAACAACTGGTGAATCTACTAAGAGCAAATACTGATATTTTTGCTTGGTCGGCAACTGATATGTCAAAAATTCCTCCAAAAGTAATAACCCACCGACTGAACATTGATCCTAAAGTTAGGTCGGGGAGGCAGAAGAAAAATCTTTTTGCTCATAAAAGGTAGAGGATCATCGATGACGAAGTCGACAAGCTCCTTGCGGCTGGCTTCATCAGAAAAATTAATTATCCCAATTGGCTCACTAATGTAGTGATGGTAAGAAAAGTTAATAGAAAATGAAGAATCTGCATCGACTACACAAATTTAAATGAAGCTTATCCGAAAGATAGTTTTTTCTTACCAAAGATCGATCAATTAGTTGATGCGACTTCAGGACATCATCTTTTGAGCTTTATAGACATCTTCGTAGGCTACAATCAGATTCGAATGACATCCAAAGATGAGGAATACACTACCTTTATAATCAACAAAGGCATCTACTATTACAAAATAATGCCGTTTGGTTTAAAGAATACTGAAGCTACTTTTCAATGGCTAGTCAACCAACTGTTCAAACCACAAATCGGGCATAACATGGAAGTCTACGTTGATGATATACTGATGAAAAATCCTCAAACTTCTGATTATGTTCGAAACTTGAAAGAAGCCTTCGACACACTTCGATAACATCAGATGAAATTGAATCCGACTAAATGTGTATTTAGAGTAACTTTCAAAAAAATTTTTGAATTTCTCATATCGCAATGAAAAATTGAAGCTAATCCTAAGAAAATAAAAGCTATCATCAATATGAAGTATCCAAGCTTCAAGAAAGAGATACAACAACTCATTGGAAGGATCATCGTACTCAACCAATTCATTTCAAGGTCGGCAGAAAGATGTCTACCATTCTTCAAGATCTTGCAACAAGTAAAAGACTTTTTATGGTTAGATGAGTGCCAACAATCTTTTGAGGATCTGAAAAAATATTTGACATCTTCACCATTACTTACAAAATCGAAGGTGGGAGAAACTTTGTATCTTTATCTGACGACTTTGATAGAGGCTGTTAGTTTAGTACTCATCTAAGAGGATCAAAATCGAATTCAACGATCGATTTATTATATCAGCAAGGTGCTTCATAATACTGAAATAAGATATTCAAGAGTGAAAAAGATGGTCTACACTTTAATCATATCATCACAATGATTTCGTCCATACTTTCAAACACATCCAATAGTTGTCTTGATAGATCAGTCGTTGAAGATAATTTTATACCGACCTAATACTTCAGATTGAATGATGAAATGGACAATAAAACTCAGTGAGTTTGATATTCAATATCACCCGTGAACGTCAATGAAAGCACAAGTTTGGATCGACTTTATCGCCGAGTACACCATGTCTGACAATAATCTTAAGGATGGATCCAACGACAAATCGAAATAAATTAAAACTTATGAGGAAGACTTAGCATCGATGTGGGTGCTACATATTGATGGAGCATCCAACGCACAAGACAGTGGAGCAGGTCTCATCCTCACAAACTTCGAAGGAATTATAACCAAATATGCCCATCGGTTTAATTTTAAAGCTTCAAATAATCAAACCGAGTATGAAGCCCTTTTAGCCAGCTTAAAAATTATCAAAGAACTTGATATTGATAACTTAAAGATCTTCACCGACCCATAATTGATCACCGAGCAAGTCAAGGGCGAGTTTGAAGTCCAAGACCCTATTATGATGAAGTACCTTCAAAAAGTGAAAGATCTTATATCAACTCTAAAATATTTTGAGATCTCTCATATTTCAAGATAAAAAATGCTTGAGCTAACATACTTTTCTGACTCGCAACTACTTCATTCAGCATGCTTGATCAGATATTTATCGAATATCTCGAACCATCGAGCATTGACAAAGTTGAAGAAGTGCTGCAAATCAATAACGAGCCAAGCTGGATGGATCCGATCATCTAGTATTTGACTGATGAAACTCTACTTACAAATCCTTCAGAAGCCAAACGACTACGGTGGATGGCCTCACAATATATTTTGTTGAATGGACAACTTTATAAAAGATCATTCGCTCTTTTCTTACTAAAGTGTTTGAGATCAGCGGATGTCGACCATGCACTCCAAGAAGTTTATGAAGGAATTTATGAAAATCACTTGAGGGATAAATTATTAGCTTATAAAGTCTTGCGATAAGGATATTATAGGTCCACCATGAAGAAAGATGCAGCTGAACTCGTTCGAAGATGTGAACCATGCCAGAAGTATGCTAACATACAACATCAATCGGTCAGCTAACTGACATCAATTATTACACCACGATCCTTCGTATAATGGAGAATCGACATACTTGGTCTTTACCTATCGGCATCTGATCAGAAAAAATTTATAGTTGTTGCCATTGATTACTTCACCAAATTGGTAGAAGCTGAACTCTTGACACAAATCACTGAAAGTAAGATGGAAGACTTCATTCAAAAATCAATCATATATAGATTCGGTCTACCACATACCATCATCACTGACAATAGTCGATAATTCGACAATCAAAATTTTAAAAAATTTTATGCAAATTTTATATTACGCATAAGCTCACATCAGTCGGCCATCCATATTCCCATGGTGAAGTGGAAGTAACAAATTGAATAATCCTACATGGTCTCAAGATCAAACTGAATGAAGCTAAAGGTCTTTGGATGGAAAAATTATATCCGATCTTATGGACATATTAGACAACTCCTCATATATCGATAGGAGAATCATCATTTAACCCAGCCTATAGAACGGAGGTGATGATTCCACTTGAGATCGAATTACCATCAGTAAGAGTGGAACAATATAATGAGCCAAGCAATTCAGAATATTGGAGAGCCGATCTAGACTTGCTTTCGAAAGTCCGATAGCTTGCTCAAGTTTGGATGGCAGCATATCGGCAAAGAGTAGTCTGGTATTACAATGCAAAAGTCAAGCCGAATATCTTTCATCAAAGAGATCTGGTTCTAAGAAAAGCAAAAGTTTCAAAATCTCTTGATCAAAAAAAATTATCTCCAAACTGAAAAGGACCCTACAGAGTAACTGAGATACTTTGACCGAATGTATATCGGCTAGAAACTCTCGATGGAATAACTATTCTTCATACTTGAAATGCTGATAATTTGAAGATATACTATCAATAAAATTATTCACATGTATACTATTCAGAATGAAACATTGAGGTTCTAACTCTTGAAATCTTCAATCAACTATAAGTTATCTACAAAATGACATTAGACCGACAAGTAATCAGTTAACTTGTACCGACTGTATCTCAATTTTCATGGTAAAAACTGACTTAAGTCGAACGACGATATTGAATCGATAAATAATCGATCAGCTTGTACCGACTATATTTTGATTTTTTATTATAAAAATTGATTTAAGTTGAATGACTACTCATACCGACTTAGCTTTAGCTAAGCAAAATATTATACCGACTCGACCTCGATCCAGTAAAAAATATACCGATTTGACTACGGTCAGTCAAAGAATATTCGACTTATCACAGTTTATCAAATACCTAAAAAGTATACAAGCTAAGTCGGTTGATGCCCGACTAGTAGACAAACTCTACTACTATTATTAATCAACATTCAATTCATCGATGGATGATCGGTAATCCGACTATTATTTCATGACATTGACAGTATAAGTTTAAAAAGGGATTCCATATTTAGAAAGTTTCTTTTCATTCATTGAAGAAGAGATTACAAAATTGGACCCAAGGTCCGACAACAAATTAGACTTTGTCCGATTATAAAAAAAAAGAAAAAATATTACACCGATCACCAATCAGCTTCTTTTTCACCTTGCTCCGATACAACTTCGATGGTTGGAGCAGGTTCTGATACAGTCAGTGCATCTCCTTCATTCAGCATGGTAGTCTCCTCAGCAACATCTTCTCTCGAACTAAAGGACATGATGCTGCTCAGATGCAAGTTCGAATATAATTTTTTAACTGCATCTCTGCCGTCCTCATATCCGACACAATAGGAGGCGAATCTGCCCTCGAAAATTTTATCCTTGAATTCTTGTGATTCTTTGAAATTCTCAATGGCTAGACTCAGAGCATCTTTTGTCGATTCATGTTCTTCCTTGGTGGAGATCGATTCTGCATCGGCCAATGCCAACCTCTCCATAGTGGCTCGATGCCTTCCATGCTCCACCTCAAGCTCTTCTATGCATCCATCTTTCTCTCTCCGAAGTCGATTGATTGAATGCTTTTTGCTTTTGACCCGAGATTCAAGAGATGCGATGCTCTGTTGAGTTGCCCCTAATTTGGCTTTAGAGGACTGTAGTTCGACCGTCACACGAAAGATTTCTTTCTGGAGCACCTTCTCCAATTTAGCTGTTGCTTGAAGTTGTTCAACGACAGTAGCTTTCTCGGTGTTGACAGCTGCCATTTTGTCCATCCATGCCCGACGAAGCTCGACGAACTTTTGATATCCACTCTCTAAAGCATACATATCGTGTGCCAGCTAAAAAGAAAGACAAGTCAAGTCAAAAAAAAAGAGAGAGAGAAAAATATTGTCAACTTACCTCAAGCATCGTCAGGTAAAAAAAGAAAATATTTCGGACACCGTCCGATCTTTTCTACTCTCTTTGTCTATCGCGAGACGAGCTACCTCGATGAGTCGTTTGACCAATATCGGGTTGGCCAAAGTCGGCTCCTCGATCGAGATCCGAATATCAAAAAGAGTGATGAGACCCGTCGATGACCAATTGTCGGTAGAGGTAGCCACCGACTTTTCTCACTCCGCAGTCGATGGTCGTTCGCTTGAAACTACCACAAAATCGATGCTCGGCTACATCCGAGATCGTGCCACTTGCGGAATGGCTTGTGCAGCAGTAGATAATTTTGGTTCAGTCGCAGATTTGGTCCGAACCCCCATAGATGATGTCACTGATGGTTTTAGTGCGGCATCTTCATCTCTTGCCATCTCAACTCTGATCAACAGTACTTCAATTGGAAGAAGCATTGTCGAAGCCGATAATACTCCAACTGGCTTGATGTCGGGAGCTACCATCGACAGGAAGTCAGATTCTCTCATCGGTACTGACTCAAATTTACCCTGACTTCTCTTCGATGGTTGGGACGGTCCAGCGTCAGTCGCTGCTCTCTTCTTAGCAGCATGAAAACGGATGTCGATAGCTGAGACACATACTGTCGACTGCATAGCTGCAATCAAAAGATAAAGTTCAGTACAAAGTTCAGAAGCAAACAAAAAATAAAGCGATCGATTATGCTATACCTAAAGAGGTTACCGAACTAAGTCCAGTATCATAGAGAGCCTGCTCTGTCATCAGCTCTCATTGTGCTGGGACTTTCATATCTTTAAGTCGGAGAAAATCTTCCCGATCGATGATGTCAATCCGACAATGCTCATTGGGGCCAGTTCTCGGATCGCCCCAGCATGAAGGAAAACCCTAGAGAGACGAAGAAGAAACAAAGAAAAATTGATTATTCCATCCATGAATGGATGATGGAAGATCAAAATAAAAGAAAGACCCTTCCTTGGATTGAAAAACTACCAACCCTTGACTTTTGGGTGAGGATGGAGGATGAAGAAAGCTCGAAAAAGAGAAGGACGAGGATTGGTCGGGATAAGATGATACAACAGAGCAAGGCTGATAATTAGCCGAATAGAGTTCAGAGCCAGCTGAGTAGGACAAAGACGATAATAATCAAAAAGATTTCGGATAAACTTCGAAATCAAAAATCAAAGACTGACCCAAAGGTCTTCGGTATAAAATACAATCTGACCCGGAGAAGGAGAGTTCACCCGACCATCCAGACCAAGGGCAAAGAGCTAATATTGCTCCGAGATACGATACTATTTTTGGAGCCATTCGATATTGGGCCCGGACAAGGAAGAGACTTCCATCTTTGGACCTGAAGGAGAATCGTCGGTCAGATTCTTTGACCAATTATCTCAAGAAGTTGAGGCCTTCGCCTTCTTATCCCTATTTGCTGTTGAAAATGAAAGAATCTAGAAGAAGAAGAGAAGAAAAAACCTAGAAGAGAGAAACAAGAACTCAACCTAGAGAACTAGAAAATGACATTTCCTTCGAATGGGGAAAGCTCTTAGCACCTGGGGACAGAACCTCCTGTTGCAAAAGAAAATGACGAATGTAAAAGTAGAAAGTCCAAATGAAAGTGACTTTATATATATATGACCTCTCAACGGTCCAAATGAAGTTATTCAAATCAGGACTCCTCAGATTTTGACATGTGGCTATATTAAAACCGACCATTGATCGGACAGTTCAATGCACTTATCTTCAGATCACGCCACCTCACCACTATCCGCATGAACGGCATAGAGCCAATGACATCTGGACACATGGTCGAAATTGACTAGTCAGAATTAAATCGTCCAGATTCGTCGAACGCCGAATTATCTTCTCGAAGTAACACCCCAATAATAATCTCACAATTATCAAAATGATAAAATAACTGGAAATCCTTCGATTTTCGAAAAAATCATTAATATCTGCAATCAAATCGGGGCTCGAGACAATACGTGGCAACTCCCTTCGTCTAACATGTCAGACCATGTACAATCCACATGTCAGACTACCTTGGACTTGGAAGTGAGGGGCAACTGTTGGGATAATTCAGCCAACTCCTCAATTTCGACTCTTAATTGGCCTCATAAGCACAAATTGCTGACTATCAATTGACTTGCCGACCTACCGACCAACAGTCGGCTATCCTCAGCCATCAACAAACTTCAATTATGACAACTCGATTGATTTCAGACCGATGACCGTCGACATATTGGAGTTATCGATCGATGCTCATTTAGACTTCCACAACTATTGACATACGATCGACATATTTTGATTATCAATATATAGTCGGCCTACCAGAAACTGCCAGTGCAGAAAGCCCATAATGGCCAAAATATGATCAGTGACGGGTATAACCACCCATCCCATGATTACATAATTCAAAACAAGTGGGATCCACGTGTCGAACCATTACAGACGATTACCAACTACTCGTCTATAAAAGGAGGTAAATGAATAGCATTTGGTAAGGTCTCTTGAGAGCTAAAACTCTGTCACTTTGAATATTCATCTACTATTCATCACTCTTTACTGATTTAAGCATCGAAGGATTTTTATCGGATATAATTTCAATCAGTGTGAACTTTATTTTGTAGATACTCTTCACTGATAATAGATACAGTAGGAGATTGACTGCGACAAAATTGGTACTATAAATTAATGAGGAGTATATAGGTGCCCAAAGATCCCACATTGCATACTCATCAATGACTCCCACATGATTTTGATGCATTTAGTGGGGAATACGATGGTACGAAATAGCTTACGTTTAGGCCCTACTATACAAGTGTACTCAACATTCTAGAATCAATTTCCAGGTTTAGGAGCGCTGTCTTTAAGCTCAAATTTTGAAGTTAGACACAATGTTTCCATACCACTTCCGTCTCTGGATTTCACTCTCCTGCATGTATTTGCCCTCAAAAAAAAAAAAAAAAAAAAAAAGGCCTATTCATAAATCCACTGCTGTACACCGTACGATACAATGAACAGTACGATCGAGCATGACATACGTCACGCAGCAGATAATCCACATCTTTTTCTTTCTCACTGCCTACGGTTAAATGTTGATGGGTGGGCTTACGTAAGTCTAACCGACCATTTGTTTGAAATCCATCACGGAGTTAAGGAGTGGCTCAACCACTTGTGCACCGATTAGCAGATAAGATGGGGCTACCCTGATGTTTGGTGCCCTTTTCATTCCAGCTAGATGTATCGTAGGATCTAAATTTTTACTATGATATTTTAAAAAATATTTTAATTTTTTATTATTTATATATTTTTGATTATTGAATTAAATATGAATCATTCATATTTCAATCGATTAAAATACACATATACATGACTGATGTGATAAATATTTAAAAATTAAAAATATTTTAATATTAAATTAATAGCATGTTTCATAATTAAATTAATTTTTTTTAAAAAAAAAATTTTTTCAACCAGCAAAGACAGAGGAGCTGTAGGCAGTGGGTGTGTGGATAGAGAGTAGAGGAGCTACAGACACTTACGCTGGGTGCCGGGGGGGAGGGGGGTGTGTGGTATGTGGGGAGTGGGGCTGGGTGGTGTTGGTGACCCCAAGTGGGTGGGGGGCGGACAACCCTCAGATGGCCGAAGGGTGGTCACACGGAGAAAGCCGCAAGCGACTTGGGGGGTGGTGACTACGATGGGGAGGGGAGGATCCACGAGCACATGGGGGGTGGACAAGCCCGATGTCGAAGGGAAGATTGGGGGAGGGGGACACAGGCACGCGCAGCTGGGCAAGGGGGAGGGTGGGGTGGTTTGTGGACCGAGGGCGTAGATCTGACTGGCACCAAGGGCGAAGGAGAGGGGACCGCAGGCGGATGAGCCGTGGATGGGCACGAAGAAGTTGTTGATGGAGAGAAATGGAGGAACTACGGGCAGTAGGTGGGGGATGGAGCCATAGGTGAAGGATCGTTCGGAGCAGCCGCAGTGGCATTGGAAAAAGGGGTTGGGCACGGAAAAGCAAAGGGAGGAGGAGCTACGGCACGAGGCGAGGGAGAGGAGCCGGGGGTGGAGGACCGCTCAGAGAAGTTGCGGTGGCATTGGGAAGGGGGGTGAGTGTAGAGAAGTAAAAGTGGATTGACAGAGCCGCACGAAAGAAAGAAGAAAAAAATAATAAAATATTAATTTTTTTAAAAAAAATAAAATATATAAAATTATAATGTGTAATATTTATAATATTTTTTATAATAAAATATTATAAAAAAGCATCGTAGTAAAATTTTATAATTTATTAATGAAATTTTATTTGGATATATCATAAAATAATGATAATAAGCCAAATGATAAGGATACATATGCACAAATGTGCCATCAATATCACATCAGTTAGAAATTAAGGTGATGATAACCGAAAGGGAGATAGAGAATAATGTGTTCAGATATTTGATCTATGAAAATTCTTATCCACTATCATACTATCATTCGAAAAAAATGAACGTGGATAGGAATAGAGTTATCATGCTAGACTATAATAATAAAAATCTAAATTATAACTTTTGAGGTAAAAATTATGATAAAATAAAATAAAATAAAATATATTGATTTAATTATATCATAGAGTATTATTTTCACTTATTTATACAAATAAATATACATTTTAACAGTTATAACTTGTCTAGTCTCTACTTGTGACGATTTTGATAATCGATATTAGTTATTCTTTACTACATACGATTCATCAACATGGTTACCCTACACCAATTGTCAGGCTAATAACCATATTTTATCGATCATAACTTATATTAGCCGTCTCCTTTATTTTAACTTGCAATATACATTTTATATTTGAGAATATCTGGAAGACTGTTTCGGCCACTTAGTCTACTCCAGTATATTGTAATTAATTATGGGCAAGTTTTGAGCCTTAGGCAAGCTTATCAACACCATGACCAAACTCTCCTCGTTTGGCCCATACCTTCACACTTGGTAAAATTTATTAAAGCCGAACTCGTATCTAATTTAATAAAAATCACGTAGTCCTCTTTTATTCTGATTCTATCAAGCCTAATTCTTGTGGTGCTTTTGCACATCCGTCCACTAAATTGTTGAGATGAGTTGTAAATACAATGTATAATCAGTTTGCGTGGCTAAAGACCCCACCTTAACTATTAACTAAGAATCTCGACATCCAAGGTGTTCATATACGTGTAAAGAACAATAATATAACAACTAATCCCATAACAAAATTATTTGCATTGATATTAGCAGTCCATTCATATACTTGAGAAACAAACAAGCGCCAGTAATCAGTTCGCATGGCTTGAGACCCCACCTTAAATACCGGTACATCTAAATTGTTGATGCATCCTGATGTTTCTCCCCCTATACTGGAGGATTTGAGGAGGATGATTGCCACTTTGAGCACATTTAGGACTACTCATATTTACCAGGATGGAAACAAGACAACATAATGGGTAGCTAACCATTCAAGCCCCATTTTCTGGAAGTCAGCCAAGTCCATTCTACTTCAGTTCGGTAATATTTTATGTATGGATGCAAATAGATGTATTTATTCTAGGGCTATATAATCATGCCATCTTTCTAAGAAAAAAGTGCAGGCTTAAGATTTCTACCTCATAGATTGGGAAGTGGTTTGGATGATGCCGTGACAGAGATTCAGTTGAGCAAATGCGGGTGGCAAACTATACCTACCATGGTAGGATATATTGATCTAATACAAAGGTCATAATAACAATCACCCAAGGACAGCCAATCTTGTGTAGTGCAATCTACTATCTTACCACCGTATGCACTTATATGTATTTAATAAATAAAATGGGGTGGGTAGCTTTTCTCCTCCGTACAGCTTAAAAGAAAAACAAATCACTCAAGGACCAAAGGTAAATAAACAAATAAAAAATACATCTGATGGGATGACTGGTCGAGCATAACTTTTGTTGTTTCATGCGCAATTGCCGGCACGGTGTTGAAGAACAATGTGATTGGAAAGTGGAAGGTGCAATTTACGGGACAAGAAAACTTCTTCACTTCTCTGGTATATTTAATTATTACATTCTTTCTTTACATGTTCTGATCTATGTCTAAATTGCTAATATTTTTATATTTGTTGTATGAGAATGTGGCTATAGAAATCCATGTAACAGAAGTGACAATATTGACCAATTCTATTACTGCAATGAAAAGCTATTGTTAATAAAGTATGATTGAATAGGTTTTCCTTAATGTTTTATCGTAGTCAAATCATTGTAGTTAAACATTTCTCGCTTTCATATTAATTTTAGTTTTAAAAAAATTAATAGTTTATAGTATCAATTTTTAACTATTTTGATATGATAATTTTTTTTTAAAAAAAAAAATTGTGATGGCATCAACATGCTTTGAATTTCTTGGAGTTACAACTAACTCTTCCATAAATTTTTGTTTCATTGGAGATCTTTTCCGCTTTTTTTTTTGGTAACATTGGAGACCTTTTCTTTGGTCTCTCTTTCTTTATATCTATTATATTTAAAACTAGTATGCCAATAGAAATCAATATTTTGTACATCAAATCATATTTTTGTGGCCAACTTACATGCTCTTTCTCTAGTAATATTGTAAAAATGTGATATTTATTTTTATGGAGTGTCATTGGTCCCGCTATAAACAACTTAAGTAAAAAAGAAGTGTCAAAAAAGTTATTTTTCCTAATCATGTATAATCATCAAGAGATTTTTTTTAGAATTGATTATTTACAATATCTATGCTTAATTCTATATGTGTATTCTACGACGGAAGAAGGATACATGTTGCACCAAAATTTTGAATCAAAAGAGATTCAAAAAATGCCATACCTTTTCAATCTATCGATAACTAAGCTGGATTTGATGAAAATGTATCGGCCATGAGCTAAATAATTTTCACGTTATTAATTATACTACTAATCTTCAATGAACTTTATTCATTAGTGTAAACACATAATAAAGTGATTGGTTGTTTTATCCTATAATCTATAGGAAAAATATCACGCTCATCCATCCTTCAAAGACAATCAAAAAAATCGTTGATAACACAATGGATAATGAAACCTAGACAATAAGAATACAATCAAAATTCAATGCTTCACTGAATTTTATATGTAACTTTATATATTGATCCATATCTAAGAATGTTGCCTAAAGCCATTTTGGTCCGGACGCAAGCGACTGAGTGGGCGTGGGTTGATAGAATTTCAAACGAACTCCTTCCATTCTTAGATAGTGTATGGAATGGTTAATCTTTTTTCGTGACATGGATTGCATTTTGGATAGTTTTCAAAATATAACTGTTGCGGCCAATCGCCTCGTCGTCCGATCGTCGGGAAGCGTGCACCTGCAAAATGAAGTCCGCACTGACCGGAGGCAGCTCCGGCGGGGACCCTCCGACGGTCAAGTCAGAGAGGTGACTGGGCAACAGTGAAATACAGACAGAGAGCTCTTATCGAGAGAGAGAGAGAAAGAGAGAGAGGAGCGAGCCTGCATTTTTGGGAGTCGAGAGGTGGGAGAGACGGAGCGGATCGATCCCTTGCACTGTTGCCTTCCCCGGTTTATATAGTGGAGCACGGTATGGCGCCGTCATTAATGGCACGGACAAGTGAGGAACTGTCAACTCACTGTGGACTGTCAGGGTCGCCGTGAAAATGTCATGTCGCCGGGTGGCTGTCAAATCACCAGGGTTGACAATGCCCTTGGCGGGACAATGCCCCTGGGTAGCCGTGCCGCACGTCTGTGTCAGAGCTGACAAGGTCTGACGGCTGTACGGCGGTTGGAGGAGCCGACCGACCCAAAGTCGGTGGCCAGCTGAATGGTGTCGAGCCCCTCCGTTGGTCGGCGAGCCTTTCGTGAGTCGGCCATCGGACCTCTGGGTTCAGTCGGTCGGGGAAAGGTGCGCCCGACGTATCCTCAGTCGGTCGTGAGCCGATAATTAGCCGGTGATGGCATCCGTCAGTCGGTCGCCCCGACCGACGATCGGTCGATCCGGCCGTCGGTCGGTCGGAGTCGTCCGTCGGAGTCGTCAGTCGTTACGTCGGTCGGGCCGCCAGTCGGTCGGTCGGTGGGTATCCCCCAACAGTTGCCTCCCTCCACTCCTAAGTCGGGTGGTGAGCTGGCCGATGCTTTCGTTCGGGCAGCAATCCCGGACGACTGGGAGTGGATTTGTCGTTTGCGTAGGTCCGACCGTACCGCCGGCTGATCCGATGTCAGACGCCTCATAAATGCCAAGCGATCCGGACGTCTAGTCGGTGTCAGAAGTCACGTCGGCGTCAGGTGTCAGACGTCGCATCTTATCGTCGTCAGACGTTACGTCGGTGTCAGAAGATCGGACGCCGGACGATACGGCGTCAGACGATCGGATATTCGACGCCGATCGTGGGAGTGTGGGCCGCAGTCAGGCATCCCATCGGGAATGCGAATCGGTGCGGGCGCATAAATGCGGAACCGCGCCCCCGCGTGCCGCGTGTCGAGGGTAGTTGGTCGGCGCCCCCCGCATTTAATGTGGGCGGTGCGGCCGTCCCGGGACGGGGCACGCCGAATCCTCCGCCAGCCGACGGGCGCCACGCGTCGTGCATCTGTGGGCCTTCGGTCGGAGCGGAAGTATCTCGGCCGTCGGTCGGCCCTATATATATAGGACCTCCCGGACCCATGACCCACACTTGCCATTTTGCTGGAGAAACTCTGTCCGGGCGATTTCTCAGTCGTCGCGGGCAGAGCTTTCTTGCTTCCGGAGGGATTCATCTGGTTCGTGGTCCCCTCTTCTTCTTCTTCCCCTTCTTCTCTTTCTTCTTCTTCTTCATCCGGTTCCGGTGCAATGGCCAAGAATCCGACTCAGGGAGCTCAGTCGGGGAACCCGACCGACGACTCCTGATCGGCTACGGAAGAAGAGGTCTCCTCGCTTTCGGGGCCGAATGTCGATCGGCTTCGGGAGCAATATTGCATCCCGGAGCAGTTTCAGCTCTCCGCTCCAGGGGCCGACGGTCGGGTTAACAGCCCTCCGTCCGACGATCTGGCGCTGTATGTTGAAGACCTTCGCGCGGGTCTTCGGCTTCCAATTCCGGAGTTCGTCCGGAATTTATTAGATTATTACAGACTCTGTCCGGCGCAACTGGCGCCGAACTCCGTCCGTCTCATCATCTCCTTCGCGCTGTTGTGTCAGCTCTTGCCGACCAACCCTCGCGTTTCACTCTTCCGGGCATTCTTTGTGCTCCGACCCCACCCTAAAGCCCGAGGGTGGTGGCTCTTCAACCCCCGAAAGGGTCTTGCCTTCATCATCGGTCTTCCATCATCCATTCATGGGTGGAAGAACCAATTCTTTTTTGTTTCTTCCTCATCTCCTTGGGGCTTCCCTTCCCGCTGGGGTGTGCCCCGAACCGAAGCCAACGACAACAGTCGGGTGGAGGCGGACGACCGGGAGGACTTCCACCGACTGAAAGACATGTCGGTCCTGAAGCAGAGAAAGCTTGTTACCGAACAAGCTCTCTATGATGCCGGCTTGATTCTGGTCCCCCGAATAGGTATCGTCCGATCCCCCGGTCTTTCTTTTCATTCGGCTCTTGGTCCGGTCTTTAACATTTTTGTCGGTATTGCAGGGACACCTCCAAGGATGCGGCCGACAGACGTCGAGATTCGGTGGTTCGCAACAAGGAAGAGGCCAGCATCGGGGGCCGGTCCTTCGCGCCCCCCGAAGAAACCTGCTCCAGCGGCGCCGACCGTCGAGGCGTCGGCGACCGACCAGTCGGAGCCCGTAATAGCCCTCGTGGCTCCGACTGCTCACACGGAGGAGAGGCCGGCTGAGGAGGCGGCCGAGGGAACATCGACGGCTTCGCCGGTGCGGGTGGAGCCGGATGACGTTCGGGAAACCGAACATCGTCCGGCGGCGTCCGTTGGCGCAACGGGGGGCGCCGGGTCGAACTCAAGCGTCCTCTCGCTGTCGGTCCCGTCGGTCGGGGCAGCTGATCGGGGGAAAGCTCCGATGGAGCCCGCAGACGAGACAAGGTCGGGGAGCCGATCTGCGCCTCCCAGCGCACATTACCCCGAAGGAGCGTCGGCGTTGGCCGACCACAACCTTGCGAGGTGGTTGTGTCAGGGGATCCTCCTCCCAGCCAACGTAAAGTTGCTGAGGTCTCGGGAGGTGACCGAGATGCTATCGCGGTTCTACCCAACCATGGTGGAGGTGAGGTTCCTGTCGCCTTCTCTTTCCCTTAGAAAATTTTCCTTGTTATGTGATCCTGACGAAGTCTTTTCCATCGACAGCTGATCTTCACGATGTCGGAACTGGAGGCCGGGTACCGAAGGTTCGACAACGTCCGGGCCGCCTACAAGGAGAGGTCGGCGGCGGCCGAAGCCGAGAGGGCGATGTTGGCCGACCACCTTCAGCAGTCGGCCGACCGGGAGGCCAAGTTAGTTGACGAGGTCTCCCGGCTTGGGTCCGAACTTCGGTCGGCCAAGAAGGAGGCCAGACATAAGGGTCGGGCCGTGCGTCGTCTTCGGCGCGAACGGGACGGTGCCGCCGCCGAACTCCAAGGGGAGCGCGAGCAACTTCGGGTCAGCCTGGAGAAGCTCGTCGAAGCCGAAGAGGAGCTATCAATCGCCCAGATCGACGCCGAAATGGCGAAGGCTGAGGCGGAGTCGGCGAGGGAGTCGCTCGCCCGTGCGGAGGACGAGGCAAGGTCGACGAAAGAGTCGGTCGATCGGGCGGTGGAAGACTTCCGGGCCTCCGACCAATATCGGGAGGAGATGCTCGAGTCGGGCTTCGCCTCATACCGGGTAGGGTTCGAGGACGGTCGGGACGCCGTCCATGCCTTGTACCCGGAGCTGGACGTCAGCACCGTCGTCCCGTCGGTAGCCGAGGAGGAAGGAACCGAGGATATAGCCGACCAGCCGTTGGGAGGCATCGTCGTGGCGGAGGAAGCCATCCCGGAGCAGGTGGCACCGACCGATATCCCCTCGCCGACCGAAGCCCCTCCTTCAACCGCCGACCCAGCGCCGCTTATGGCCGACACGCCGGTCATCCCCGATCCACCGTCGGTCGAGGAGATCGACTAAGACAGATGGTCGGGCCCTGCCGACTACCTCTGTTTTTGTTTTTCTTTTTTCTTGAAGTACTTGTAATCGGGCATCGACCCGACTTTGTAATTCTCTTTCAGTTTTGAATGAAACTTTTTCACTTTCTCCTTTTGTTTGTAATGTCGAATGCCCATGTGAGTTGCTAACTTAAAATAAGTCGCTAACTGCCATAGGTCGGTTAGGACGTTTGGCAACTTGTGCCGACCCGAAGGTAAGGTAGATCCCGCCTTTAGATCGGCTTCTGATAGTCAATGCTGATCATCGGGCGCATATGTTAAGTCGGGAGCCACGAAGGTAGAGTAAGTCCCGATTTCAGATCAGACTTTGATGGTCGAGATCTTCGGTCGGGCGTCAGTCGAGTCGGGATCCGACCGACCGTGACTACGGTTCGGCAGTCGGGTCCTGTCTGACTTGTTCGGTTGGAAGTCGTCCGGCGCATCCAGTCGGAGAGCGACGATAAGTCGGGCCCCGATACCCTTGTGTCGGGTACACCTCCGTGCCTTGTGATATACGGTGGTAAGCCGCATATCCTCCGACCGACTGTGGCTCGGTCGGTAAGTCGTAGATGCGACTAAGGTCGCGTCGTGTGATAGACGGTGGCAAGCCGAATATCCTTCGACCGGCCGTGGCTCGGTCGGGAGTCGCGACATCGGTCGCGTAGGCATTTCGCCTTTTCTTGGTCGGGGCCCGATCGGCGTGTTAGCCGATGGTCTGGCCCGAGAGTTCGACCGTAGAAGGAGCGCCAGCTCCCGTCATTGTAGATGCATCGGTCCTTGTAAGGGTCCGATGTCTCGTCGATTGTCGAAGGAGTGTCGACTCCCGTCCATAAGGATTCTTCGGCCCTTGTGAGGGTCCGATGAGTTACCGACGATGAGGTCGTCGATTTTAGGTGGATGCTAGGTCCATGTCGATACGTTGGGGCTTTGGCGAGCGTCGATCGTTAGTCGAAGAGTTAAGACTCTGAGATTTCAAACTGAATTTGTATTCCGACTACCGAATTACAAAATTCACTGGCAATACAGCTTCAGGTTGTCGGCGTTCCAGGTCCGGGAAATGGGCCTCCCTTCAAGGGTCTCCAGCCGATAGGCTCTCGACCCGTAGGTGTCTGCAACCTTGTAGGATCCTTCCCAATTTGGAGCCAACTTCCCCTGATCCAAGGGCTTCGAGACCTCCGTCTTCCTCAAGACCAAGTCACCAGGCCTGAAGAGCTTTGGCCTGACCTTGGCGTTGTAATACCGGGTGACCCTCTGTCGGTATGAAGCCATTCGAATTTGTGCCTCATCTCGTAGTTCGGGGAGGAGGTCTAGGTCGGCCCTCCGACCCTCGGAGTTGTCCGGCTCCTGATACTGCTCGACCCTTGAAGATGGTAGGCCAATCTCGAACGGGATCATAGCCTCTGTCCCGTAGGCCAAGCTGAACGGCGACTCCCCGATCGGGACGCGGAGGGTCGTTCGGTAAGCCCACAGAACGGAGCCCAGCTCGTCGACCCAGAGACCTTTGGCTTCATTCAGTCGGGTCTTGAGTCCATGGAGCAAGATCCGGTTGGTCACCTCAACCTCACCGTTGGACTGGGGGTGCCCGACCAAAGTCAGTCGGTGCCTGATGTGGAACCTGACGCAGAAGTCTCTGAAGTCCTGGTTGTCGAATTGCCGTCCGTTGTCGGTGATGATGGTGTGCGGCAATCCGAACCTGAAGATGATGGATTTTTGGATAAAGTCCTCCATCTTCCGCTCGGTGATCTGCGCCAAGGGCTCGGCCTCGATCCACTTGGTGAAGTAGTCGATGGCGACAACGATGAACTTCCTCTGGCCCGACGCTGGTGAGAATGGACCGAGAATGTCGACCCCCCACTGGGCGAAGGGCCATGGAGCGACAATAGGGGCAATTTGGCTGGTCGGTTGGTGTTGGATGTTCGCGTATTTTTGACATGGCTCGCATCTCCGGACCAACTCTGCCGCATCCCTCTTCATGGTAGGCCAGTAGTAGCCTTGTCGCAGGACCTTGAAGGCTAGGGACTTGCCCCCCAAGTGGTTCCCGCAAATTCCTTCGTGAACCTCTCGGAGAGCGTAGTCGGCGTCGGTCGGCACCAAACACCTGAGTAAAGGGAGGGAAAATGACCTTTTGTAGAGTCGGCCGTCCATGATCACATATTGCGAGGCCGACCATCGGAGTCGCTTGGCCTCCGCGGGATCTTCGGGACTGATCCCGTCGGTCAGGTACCGGACGATCGGGTCCATCCAACTTGGTTCGGACGTTAGCTGCTGTACTTCTTTGACCCGATCGATGCTCGGCTGCTGGAGGTTCTCCACGAGCGTCCGACCCAAAGAGTCGTAGGCCGATGTTGTCAATCTGGAGAGTGCGTCGGCACGGGCGTTCTCCGACCTAGGGATGTGGAAAATTTCAAAATACTCGAGGCGCGCCATGAGGTCCTTCACTTTCTGAAGGTACTTGATCATGGTCGGATCTCGCGCCTCGAATTCGCCCTTGACCTGCCCCACGATCAGTTGAGAGTCGGAGAATGTCCGGAGGCTGTCGATGCCCAGCTCCTTCGCCATCCTCAAGCCAGCGAGGAGTACCTCATATTCGGCTTGATTGTTGGAGGCCTTGAAGTCGAACCGGAGGGCGTACTCGGTGACCACCCCATCCGAATTCGTGAGCAGGACCCCGGCCCCGCTTCCCTGAGCGTTTGAGGCTCCGTCGATGTGGAGTACCCAGGTGGAGATCGGGTCTGGCTCAGAGACCGCATCTTGTCCTGGGTCTTCAGCTCCCGACCCTTGGTCGGTTGTCGGGCACTCGGCGATGAAGTCGGCCAAGACCTGAGCCTTCAGGGCAGGCCTCGGTCGGTACTGAATGTCGAACTCGCTAAGCTTCATCGCCCACTTCGCGAGTCGTCCGGACGTGTCGGGTCGGCGCAGAATTGCCCTCAGGGGCTGGTTGGTGAGTACCACTATGGCGTGGGCCTGGAAGTATGGTCGAAGTCGTTGCGCGGAGACGGTCAGGGCAAAAATCATCTTTTCTGTCTCCGAGTATCTGGCTTCGGCACCGTGGAGCACCTTGCTGGTGTAATAGATGGGCTGATGAGTTCGGCACTCATTTTCCCGAACGAGCACCGAACTGATCGCCTCGGAAGATGTGGCCAAATAGAGATACAAGGTCTCCCCGACCTGCGGCTTCACGAGCAACGGTGGGGAAGCCAAGTACTTCTTCAGGTCTTCGAAGGCCTGCTGGTACTCATCCGACCAAGAAAAACCATTCGCGTGGCGCAGAGTTTTGAAGAACGGGAGGCACCTTTCAGCTGATCGGGAAAAGAATCGGCTAAGAGCGATAATTTTTCCGTTCAGCTGTTGGACCTCCTTCTTGGTGTTCGGATGACGCATGTCGAGGATTGCCTTTATTTTCTCAGGGTTGGCCTCGATCCCTCTCTGAGAAACGAGAAATCCGAGGAACTTCCCTGAGGTCACCCCAAAAGCACATTTGGTCGGGTTGAGCTTCATTCGATGTCGTCGAAGGGTGCGAAAAGTCTCCTTGAGATCCTGAACATGGTCCGGGATCTGCGTGCTTTTCACCAGCATGTCGTCCACGTATACCTCCACGTTGCGCCCAATCTGGTCTTTGAAGACCTTATTGACGAGTCGCTGGTAGGTGGCGCCGGCGTTCTTCAGTTCGAAGGGCATCACCCGATAACAGTAGAGGCCCTTGGGAGTTACGAACGCGGTGTGCTCCTCTTCTTCAGGCGCCATCCGGATCTGGTTGTACCCGGTGAAGGCGTCCATGAAGCTGAGCAGTCGAAATCCGGACGTCGCATCCACCAGCTGGTCGATCTTCGAAAGTGGGAAGCTATCCTTCGGGCAGGCTCGGTTCAGGTCGGTGTAGTCGATGCAGATCCTCCACTTTCCGTTGGCTTTTTTGATCATGACAACATTGGTGAGCCAATCGGGATACGTGGATTCTCGGATGAAGCCTGCTTCGAGTAGCTTGTCCACTTCTTCGTCGATGGCTCTCTGCCTTTCTGGGGCGAAGGACCTTTTCTTCTGCCTCACCGGCCTCATCGTCGGGTCGATGTTGAGTCGGTGAGTTATTGTTTCTGGGGGGATGCCCGACATATCTGCTGCCGACCAAGCAAATATGTCGGCATCGGCCGTCAGCAGCTCCGTCAGTCGGCGTCGTTCGGTGTCGGACAATTGAGACCCGACCCAAACTTTCCTGTCGGGATTTTCTCCTATCGGGATCGCCTCGAGCTGCTCGGCCGGCGAACCTCGTTCTTCCTCCTCCCGTTGGTCCAGCTTGTCGATCGTCAGAGATCCTTTCGACTCGTCGCTTTGAGCGAAGATTTGGAAGCATCGTCGGGCGAGCTGTTGATCTCCACGCATCTCCCCGATTCCATTTTTGGTCGGAAACCGAACAAGGAGATGGTACGTCGAGACGATCGCCTTGAGGGCGTTCAGTCCGGGTCGTCCAAGTATGGCGTTGTAGGCCGAAGGAACTTGGACGACCGTGAAAGTGAGGGAGACCGTGCTTTGCCGTGGTTCGGTGCCGACCATCACGGGCAGGGTGATTTCTCCTTCTGTCGTGACGGCGTCTCCGGCAAAGCCGATCAAGGGCATGGGGACCCTCTTGAGTCGGTCAGTTGACAGTCACATTCGGGAGAAGGTCGAGTAAAACAAAATATTTGTCGAACTTCCATTATCAACAAAAATTTATTTTACATCATAATTCGCTATTGTCGCCGACACAACAACAGCATCGTCGTGGAGAGTTTGGATGCCCCGAACGTCGTCTTCTGTAAAGGTGATTACGTCGTCCGGGCGCGGCTTTTTCGTCGGCTCCCCTCCTGCAGATGTCCCCACGCCCAGCCGCTTGGAGATCATGTTGATGACTCCGGCCGTCGGCTGGTTGGTTGCCGGCTCTTCAGTCGGCTAGGGGCGTCGATCGACAACTGGTTGGGTCGGCGGACCCTTCCGGAATTTGCCGAGGTACCCCCGACGGATGAGAGCTTCAATCTCATCCTTCAGCTGGATGCACCGCTCGGTATCGTGGCCGTGGCTTCGATGAAATCGGCAGTACTTCCGTCGGTCGAGGCCTTTTGCCTTCAAAGGCGGAGGCCGTCGCAGGTATTCCTCCCCCTCGATCTCCATCAGGATCTGCGCACGGGGAGCGGAGAGAGGAGTGTAGGAGTCGTACCTGGGGCGCGCCGGCCTCGGAGTCTGTTACCGGGGTGACTTTTGGATTCGTCGGGGTGACGAGACCCGACTATTGGACGGGGGCCTGCTGGGTCCGGCGGGCTCCCGACCCTTCCTCCGCTTCTCTTTCGGGCCTCTGGGCTCGGCCAAGCGTCGGTCGGACGCTCCTTCGTCCGCGCGCATATACTTGTATGCGCGCTCCAGTAGCTCGGCGTAAGTCCGGGGGAGGGTCTTATCCAGAGAATAGGTAAATCGGGACGCCCTCAGGCCCCGCTTCATGGCTGAGATAGTCATGTCTTCGTTGAGGTCCCGGACCTCGAGCGTGGCCGCGTTGAATCGTGCCACGAAGTGCCGGAGTGTCTCGTTTTCTCCCTGCTTGAGGGAGAAAAGGCTGTCTGACGTTCGTGGCGGCCTTCGGCTGGTGCTAAAATGGGCCACGAACGAGTGCTCGAGCTGCCCGAAGGAGTGGATACTTCCCGATCGGAGATCGGAGTATCAGGCCCCGGCAGTCTTACGGAGCGTGGCGGGGAAGCCGATGCAAAAAAGAGCGTCGGTTGCCCCTTGGATCGTCATGAGAGCTTTATAGCTCTCGAGATGGTCGACTGGGTCGGTGGAGCCGTCGTATGGCTCCACGTGCGGCATTTTGAACCGACTGGGAATCGGCTCGTCGAGGACCAGTCGGGAGAGAGGTTGGGCGGTCTGGAAGTCGACGTCGTTCGAAGACTTCTGGCCGTCCATCTGTAACTGGGTGAGTCGGCGGTCGATTTTCTCGAACCGTCGCTCGTAGTCGTCCGCTCGTCGATGCTGGGAGACCCCAGGAGTGGAGTCTCCGAAAGATTCTGAGAGGGAGGCCGACGGTGTGCGCGGCCGCTTCTCTTTCCTTGCCCGTTCCAGCAGGGAAGGAGAGGGCCGCTGGGACCGTCGGTCGTCACGCCATGGTCGTCCCTCCTCTTCTCCGTGGAAGCGCTGTTGGGGGCGCTCGCATGGAGGCGACAGGGATCGGCGCGGTCGGCGGCGGCTGCTCCTGGAGGGCATTGGTCGGGCCGTCGGTTGCTGCTGGAGGCTTTTGACTGCGTCGGTCAGTACGGTCATTTGCCGTATGATGGCCGCGATCTGGGCCTCCGTGGTCACGGCGGGGCGCGGAGAACTAGGCTCCGCCGCCGGTGGTGGCGGGGAGGCCTCTTCCCGGTGGGAAGAACGCCTTGCCGACCCAGTGATTCTCGATCGTTGAGCTCTTGTCTTTGTCATGCTGTTCCCCTACCTGACGCGTCAATCTGTTGCGGCCAATCGCCTCGTCGTCCGATCGCCGGAAAGCGTACACCTGCAAAATGAAGTCCGCACTGACCGGAGGCAGCTCCGACGGGGACCCTCCGACGGTCAAGTCAGAGAGGTGACTGGGCAACAGTGAAATGCAGACAGAGAGCTCTTATCGAGAGAGAGAGAGAGAGAGGAGCGAGCCTGCATTTTTGGGAGTCGAGAGGTGGGAGAGACGGAGCGGATCGATCCCTTGCACTGTTGCCTTCCCCGGTTTATATAGTGGAGCACGGTATGGCGCCGTCATTAATGGTGCGGACAAGTGAGGAACTGTCAACTCACTGTGGACTGTCAGGGTCGCCGTGAAAATGTCATGTCGCCGTGTGGCTGTCAAATCACCAGGGTTGATAATGCCCTCGGCGGGACAATGCCCCTGGGTAGCCGTGCCGCACGTCTGTGTCAGAGCTGACAAGGTCTGATGGCTGTACGGCGGTTGGAGGAGCCGACCGACCCAAAGTCGGTGGCCAGCTGAATGGTGTCGGGCCCCTCCGTTGGTCGGCGAGCCTTTCGTGAGTCGGCCATCGGACCTCTGGGTTCAGTCGGTCGGGGAAAGGTGCGCCCGACATATCCTCAGTCGGTCGTGAGCCGATAATTAGCCGGTGATGGCATACGTCAGTCGGTCGCCCCGACCGACGATCGGTCGATCCGGCCGTCGGTCGGTCGGTCGGTCGGAGTCGTCCGTCGGAGTCGTCAGTCGTTACGTCGGTCGGGCCGTCAGTCGGTCGGTCGGTGGGTATCCCCCAACAGTAACAACTGTTTCATGATCTGTATTGATGATGCAAGGAAGTAATTATAAGATTTTAAAAATTATATAAATCATGATCCAATGGTTGGTAAGAAGATCAATCTTTTGTTTAAAAAAAAAAAATTAATTAAAAAAAAATGCGTGAAAGGGAACAGTCCGGGCCCTTACGGTGCAGACGAACACAACACCCCGGAAATAAAGGCAAGAAAATGACTGCCTTGACCTTTCCACGAAGGAAGTAAGGAAGGAAATCGAACGGACATTGAACTCAAGAAAAAAAAAAAAGAATCTTACTGACCGATAGTGACTGGACTCCACGTGGCGTCACATCGAGACAGTGGGGAAATAGATGGCAAACATTATCTCTTCCTTCGTTGACTTGGCCGCCAGAAGGACAATTATTAGCCATACCCTCCCCACGGTCACGATGCGCTCCCATCCCCACCGTTTGTTTTGTACACAGCGTCCATCATCATAAGGGAAGTCGGCCGCATCCACCAGGTTACTGTCACCTTCCGCTGCTACTACCCCGCTCCTTGTTCCCCACTCACACCAATGTGTAAAGTAACGCCCGTTATAACAGTCAATATAATGGGATTATAATACATATAGCAGTAAAACAACGAATTCATGTTTATAAGGTTTCTCTAAATCAAAAGTTATTTCTTAAAACATGAAACTTATTAAGCATCGAAAGATGGTTTGAAAATTAGTAAATTATATTTATATTTTCTCTTTTATTTTTCATTATGCCTTTATGACTATCATTATTTTAATATGAAGTACAAGCACGTTGCGGGACAAATTATGGCTGTTATGACTGTATACCTTCTACGGATATCTGTCATAACGGGAAACGCCATTTTCCTTTTCCTAACCTTGCCAGTCTTGGAGACTGGGCATCTTGAGTGGGGATGGTAAGCCAACCGAGAGTGGACGGATCCCCATCCGCGTGGAGAGATAATATTTTGCCACGTTACCCAGATTCGAGGTACCAGGGGGGCAGAGCAGAGCGCGTTGCATTTAATTATTTAATTAATAATATAACAATAATAATTAAAATAGTGAAGGCGGTTTGGCGAAACCTGACGCTCATCCGGTAATAGCTGGAAACGGAGCGGAATGCTGACCGCGCAACAACCTCACACGTCACCCTTGTGGGGAAGTGCGCGACGCGTGAGCACCCACCCCCGGTCAAATCGGTCGTGGCAATGACACGTGTCCTTTTTTTTTTTTTTTTTGCCCCCGCTTGGTGGAGCCGAAGGGATGGGAGACATGGGACTGGATTGAAGGGTAGGCGGGCGGATCCACTTCTACCTCCTCTTACCACTGGCGAGTGCGAAAGCAAAAGTGTCGGTCTCCCATTTGCAGACATTATGGGACAGGGGCCCACCTCCTTCCTGCAGCAGCTCTCCTAAAATTTTATCGGGAGTGGTAGATTAGAGCTTCAGAACCAGCTTCCATTATGAGAGTATAGTTTCTTCCTTAAAGTCATTTGTATCATGTTTGGGTTGGATCATTATGTATTTTTTAAGAGTAATGAGTTACTTTGTTATTATTTATTGAAGTTCTTCTGGCGGGAAAAAAAAAACCTGCTAGCTGGGTCAAGTTACGAAAAGGTTGAATCATGTTTGATTACAGTGAAGACGGTTTGGGTCAGCATTCGGATCGGAAATGGAATCATGTTGAATGGAGCAGTCTAAGGTCCGTCCATCAAGTGTACCAGGTGTTAGGACAGCAACCTGAGAGGAAGACAGTGAGGTGGGACCAGACTCTTGAGGGTTGATCCTTTTTAAGTGGGACAGCAACCAGGTTAGGAAAACAGCTCCGTGGTTTCAGGTTCTGGAATTGAAATTTCATTTCCATTTGCACTTCATTTTGCCGAAGTTTGCATTTCATTCGGGTGACAAGGGAAGGGAGAAGGAAGGTGGCTTGGGAGCGTTGCCCTTTTGACCCGCACCAAAGAAAAAGAAAGGGGAGAGAGAAAGAGAGAGCCGACCTTCTTCCCCATTTCCCTTATCTCTTTCCCATCCACTTTATTTTATTCTCTCCCCTCGACTACAAAAGCCGCATTCGTCGACCAAACACCCCGCGGCCTCCTCCTCCTCCTCTTCCCTCTCTTCGCCTCCCCTCTAAACTCTCTTTCTCTCTTTCTGGAGTCCTGAAAGAAGATATGTGCAGCGGCCCCCGGAAGCCCTCTCCGCCACCGTCTCTCTCCACCGACGCCGCCGACATGAACGCCGGCGGCGACCCGAAGAAGTACCCAGAGGCCGCCGTCCTCCTCGAGCTCTCGGCCTCCGACGACCTTCCCGCCTTCAAGCACGCCGTGGAGGATGACGGCCTCCCCCTCGACTTCAGCGCCCTCTGGTACTGCCGCTCCCCCGGCCGACGGACGATGGGCTTCGAACAGAGGACACCACTCATGATCGCCGCCCTCTACGGCAGTCCCACCGTGCTCTCCTACATCCTTGCCGCCCGTCCCACCGAGGCATCTCGCCGCTCCCCGTCGGACGGCGCTACCCCGCTCCACTGTGCCGCCTCCGGCGGTTCCTCCTCTTCTCTCGAAGTCGTCAAGATGCTCATGGACGCCTCCGCAGACGTAGATTTACTCGATGCCGCTGGAAACCGCCCCGGCGACGTCATCGCCCGCCACTTCTGCTCCTCCTCCACTCGATCCCTTGAAAGCGTCCTCAAACCCTCTTCTCCGAGGGTTTCTTCTCCAGGAGGAGCAAAAGAAGCGGAGAAGACCGGCGAGAAGAAAGAATATCCTCCCGATCTCACTCTCCCCGATATCAAGAATGGGATCTACAGCACTGACGAGTTCCGGATGTATACCTTCAAGATCAAGCCTTGCTCCAGGGCCTACTCCCACGACTGGACCGAGTGTCCCTTCGTCCACCCGGGAGAGAACGCCCGCCGTCGCGACCCTCGGAAATATCCTTACAGCTGCGTCCCCTGCCCGGAGTTCCGAAAAAGTTCATGCCGGAACGGCGATGCGTGCGAGTACGCCCATGGGGTGTTCGAAAGCTGGCTCCACCCGGCCCAGTATCGGACCCGTCTCTGCAAGGACGAAACCGGCTGCAACCGCCGCGTTTGCTTCTTCGCCCACAAACCGGAGGAACTCCGGACCGTCAACCCCTCGGCGGCCTCCGTCGCGGGGATGGTGCTCTCCTCTCCGAGATCGTCACCACCGGGGCTTTCGTCGTTGGACATGGCTACGGCTTTGATGTTGATGCAGCAGCCGGGATCGCCCATGTCATCTTCCACTTCGTCGGGATTGGGCGGGGCGACGGTGTGGACGAGTCAGCCGGGCGGCTTGATGACGCCGCCCTCCCTGCAGCTGCCAAGCAGCAGACTGAAGGCATCGCTGAACGCCAGAGATTTGAGTTTTGACCTGGATTTGCTCGGGCTCGAAGAGTACCAGCAGAAGCTGATCGATGAGATCTCAAGCACCGCCTCACCCAGGGCCACCTGGACGCCTAACTCCCTGGGCGCAGCTACCGCTGCCTCTCGACCATTGGATTATAACGAACTATTTGGTTCTCTCGACCCATCGTTGCTATCTCAATTGCAGGGTCTCTCTCTGAAACAGGCGGCAGCTGCCTCGGCCTCGGCTGGAGCTCAATTCCAATCGCCCAGTGGAGTCCAGAGGCATCAGTCTCAATTGCTTTCTGGCTATGGAGGCAACTTGCCTTCTTCCCAAACGGTGAGTGCCACTTCATCATATGGGCTCGATCATTCGATGGCGAAGGCCATCATGAACTCGAGGGCTTCAGCGTTCGCAAAGCGGAGCCAGAGCTTCATTGACCGTGGAGCGACGGCAAGTCGCCAATCGACCCTCTCTTCGATGAGTACCGCTGCAGCGGCGCCGGTGGTTTCATCGGGTCTTTCCGACTGGGGCTCGCCGGATGGGAAGTTGGATTGGGGAATTCAAGGGGAGGAGCTGAACAAGCTGAGGAAGTCGGCATCTTTGAACTTCCGAAACAATCAGGGCGGAAGCGGCTTTGGAGGAGCAGCCCCGGCGACTGCAGTGCCGGGGGGCTTGGATGAGCCGGACCTATCTTGGGTGCAGTCACTGGTTAAGGATGGACCGGCAGCACCAATTGGCCGGCGTGGCCTGGAACAGCAGCGGAAGGGGTACAAACTCAACGGTGGTGGAGGCGACTTCCATGGATCGGAGCTCTTCTCTCCTTGGGAGGAGAAGATTATGGCTTAAACGCCATCAACCAATACTCATCATTGATCTGACAAGAAGTTCTTTTCTTCCTTCGTTCCTTATATTTTTTGAATCAATTATAGTCCTAGCAGCGTCTGTCTTGTCTAGATGGCAAGAAGCCCGAAGGGTATCTGAGCTGATCAGATGCTGTCCGCATAGTTCTTTCATTTATATATATATATATATATATATATATATAGCTTAGCTTAAATGGATGGATGTATATAGGTAGCAGATGGGTTATCGGAAGTTTATGAAGAAAAGAATAAACAAAGAGTTGTAGTAAGTTATTATTATTATTATTATGACGGTCTTCTGCTAATAGACCATTGAATCATATCATCCCCGAGTCCTGTATCTGCATTGAATTGATGTATCAGTTGCGAAAACTCGCTTAATATTACAAAGTTTCTTTTATTTGAGCTTTCTTTATGGATCAAGAATCCGTTAATCAGATTCTTTTCGTGAGCTTTTTGGTTTTGGCAACACTACCATTTGTCATAAGGTTAATATTGTAGCTTTCTGATTGATCTTCTTTTGCGTTCTCAATTAATGGATCCCATGGCTTTTAAAGAACGACGAAATTTTTGTAGCGCAGATCATGAAGCCGATGTAGCGGTTCGTAGGATATCTGATAACATGGATCTCCAAAGATTTTTTTTATTATGATTAGGGTCGATATGGTTTGGTTCAATAATTGCGTCAAAGTAAGGTGGTTTTGGCTCAACGGTGCTGCATTTTCCTCTGTCCGAGATGCTATAATCCACTTTCTGTGGGTCCTCGGTATGCTCGAGCAATTTGAGCGGGCTCCATCTACCATTTCTTATTGCTGCTAAAGTGGAAATATATTCCTTTCTATAGTGGAGTTTGGAAATTGCTTTTTTTGGGACGGGGTTTTACAAGGAAATTGCTTCTTTCATGGGAAGAAAATGTTGCTCCATGATCCGAAATCATAATCTTTTGTTGTTCCGTATCTTATGTGGTCACTTTCTGTTTTGTCATATTCTTCGTACCTTATTGCCTTTGATTGTTTTGGACAGAGCCCCCAGTTCATCACAGGTAATGTAGTAGGTGAAAAGAGTTACCGTGACTACATGTTACCAGAATAAAAATCGTCTTGGATTGGGTCATGTTACTCCTTGCTTAAGATACAAGATTCATTGTCGGAGAAAGCCCAAAATATCTTTATCGTATGTTTTGATTACTAAATTGAGCTGGATACATTCAAATACATAGCTAAATTGAATTGTATGTATTCAAACCATTTGTTGGAACTGGCAATAATTTTTAAACATCTTTATCATGGTTGTCAAGATCTTGATTATGGCACTGACCATTTCTTAAATCGGCACCGACCCAAAAATTATATATTATCCAATTTTATAGATTCTATTGCTGCTTGTTTTGGCTGAGATCGGAAGACAAGCAACTGAGTCTTACACAATGGTGCTAGAGTGACCTACAAAATAAAATTCAGACCGAACGTTTTCGCTTCGGTAAAGAACCTCCGACGCTCAAATCAGGAACCAAAGAACAATAAAAGCAATAACTGATTCTCTGAGAGGAGTTACTTAACTGGGTCCTTGAGACTTTAGTTATTTATAAAGGATATGGCCCAACAACCGTAGAAACGTGCGATTCCGATGTTGTTGGGTTGTTGGACGTATTGTTGTGGGCAAGATGTTCTAACCCTTATCTGCTTCTATGGGATTATGAGATTTAAATATCTTTTTTGCCCTCATTGAATATTTTCAAAGATCATGTTTAATCTTTTAGTTTTCTTAAATTGGGTCAGTGATGTCACCTCATGATACATGAGAATTCTATTTGTTAATTGCATGGACTATCACTTAGGAGCCGAGAGTATTGAGGATTTTAGCCTTCATATGCTCTCCACGTGAGGATATTTATTGTTCTTGGCCTTTTCTACATAATATAGGTGGTTGCCATATGAGTCAAAAGGCCATTGAAATATCAGAGTGGATCACGTAATGAGTAGAAATCAAGTGAAGTCTCAACTTGACATGAAGATGGCTAAATATAGAAATACCTCAGCTCAGTATGAGTATAGCTCGGCCATCTTAAATCTACGTCCCAGATATGAATCCAAGGCATCGAAAGTATCTTTACTTTTATGATTTTAGGATATGCTCCAAACTAGGCAAAGAAATTTAGCACCTTTACTTTTCTTTTATGATATTAGAATTTTCTAAGAGTGGTAATTTATGTTGTCCCACTGGATATTTGATCCAACCTGATCTTAATAAGATGAATTTTACCCAATCTACAATAATTTTGGGATGAATGCAGGTAAATGGTAGGATCCATCCCAAATCCAATTCGAATACATACATCTTTTCACAATTGTTTTTCAAGGCCAAAATAATTTATTTATATATTTTTTTAAAAAATATAGCTTTACTTGTTATGATCTATCTAACCCATCTTATTTAATTCTATCTCTCTGCGACACGTATTGGACAGGCACGAGTAATGGCTTACCCGATCTGTAGCTTTTTTTTGGGATTTCCTTCCTCTTTTAAGAGGCTATTAATTACTAAGCATGAAAGAAACTGACCATTGTCAATAGGATGTCACATCCAAAGATCTTTCTCATATGGATTTAGATGATTGACCTCATCTTGTTGAACCTTTGCAACGTCCTCTTCATACTTCTGTTTAGCCTGCAACTGGTTTGATATATCCGCATCAGTACATACTGCAAACTGACAACTATATGTGATGAACCGCATACACAAAAACATTTGTGCCATGGTCACGAGACCTCTATTGGGTGTGGAAGACATGACCTTTATATGTCCTGACCTACTGCAATCATGTTTCTAATGCTACACGTCTCTTCATAATTGTTTTTCAAATGATCAGGCATCCAAACCTGGGCTTCCATAAGATATGGATTCCAAATGCCATGCTACAGATTTTATCAGTGATAGTATTCTATACAAAAATTTTAACCTTTTTCCCTCCATCGATCCATCTATGAATACCCAAACACAGAGACAGATAGATAGATAGATAGCATTATGTTGTTCTACTTGAAGCCAATTTTTTTTTACCGAGACTGTTGATTGAGGTCCTAGTGTTCAAATTATACACTTAGGAGATATACATACACAAGCAGTGACAGCCCTGGAAAATATTCTGGATTGGAATGTTGACAGAGAGCAGCAGATCCAGTCTAATGTTGGGAACCAAAGTATCCTGCTACCAAGCAAAGAGATTTTTTGTTTTTGCTTGTGTGATTCTAACCTACCATATTCATTTTGCTCTGGCAGTCATGTTTATCAGGTATGCAAATAAATAACTCAGTCCTTTTGAATAAGATACGATAATTGGAGATTGTGACTTCGACTATGAACTCTTCTACATTAGTTCGCATGTTCATGGAAGAAATATGCAGGGCAAAAAAGAAGTCTTATCTACAATTTCGTTATGCAATGCAGTTAGGTAATTCGCATACTGCCTCGTAGAGAAGTAGATCAAGTATCTCTACCCCAAGATCCGCTGCAATTTCTCCAAAATGTTGTGCTCTCGAAGTTTCCTTTGAAATCCATGTAGAGTTCTTGAGATCCTCCTCCGCTAGCCTGCAAATCTTTCCCAAAATGTCTGAAAAATCTGGACAAGCCTGTTCTTGATTCCTCGATCTCTTGCTTTCCTCATCAAGAGAACTCATTCCTCCATCCCTGGAGAATGTAACAAGGCCAATGTTTGGAGTCGAGCAGTTGACATTCTCATAGTTCGGTGGCAGCTTTCTTCTTGAGCTCTGCCGTATTGGTTGCTTCTGTTCTTCTGCATCATATAAAGATTCGAGCCACAATTAACAAAAAAACTATACTTTAGAAACTATATTAATTTCACCATGCAATATAACAGTACCAGTAGATGGAGAATTGGTGTTGTTGCGGTAGTCACAATCGATGTATGCGAGATCCAAAACTGAAACAGGACTGGAATTCTGAGAGCTGCACTCCAGTTCCACTTTCCCTCGAGCATTTTCTAGCTTCTCTTTAAGGTTGGACCTGTCCAACATAATTGGCATTTCTCTTTGTTCTATGGACTGAATGGAATCCGCAGCTTTGGTACCTTGGCAGCCTTTACTATGAACATCCTTCTTTCGAGAACGGCGGACTGCCGAGTCCTTAACTTCACCATGTTTCCTCTCGGGCAAGTTCTCCTTGTGACCGTGCTGCTGCTCGACTGTCTTGTTTTTGTTCTTCTTTTCTCTGATTCTTCTCTCTGTTCTGCTCTTCTTTTCCACTACTCTGGCCTTGTGCCCACCCTTTTTCTTTTCCTTCATTTCTCGAAAATCCATCCTAGTTCTCATTCCATTGGATGCCATGGCCTCTTCTCTATCATCAGACATGAAGCTCAGAAGCAAGAAATCGTCGTTCTCCTGCTTCAAGTACGTCGGTGTTTCATGAAAAGACTGTAATGTCTTGAACTGCGGGCTATGGCTCCTCTTGGAAAGAAACCCAGGCCAGCTCTCGAGCGAGTTTGTAGACCGGCTTCTCGCCACCAACTCAGAAGCAGCACATGGATACACTGGCATCGACTCCAGGCCCATTAAGCGCGCCACGATGCCAGGACTCGGCATTGTCTCCTGCTCCACCTTCCACTCTTGGCCAAAAGCAGCATTAATCCCATGGCTTTGTTCGCTCTCTCTGCAATCGTTTCTATGGAGACTTCCGCAAAGAAAGCGACGAAGAATTCCTGAAGAGCAGCCATCAGCAGCGGCGTCATTTGAGGGTAAGTAGAAGGAGGAAGAGATCTTCATGAGGAGAGGAATTTGGAGAAGGGGCAGAGGAATGATGGGTGTGTGGAATTTAGCATCAGTTGATGATGGATAAAGAGTGAGAATTTGGAGTGGAATTTGACTTGGGAAAGAGGTGGGTGAGGCAGGGGAGCAAAAGGAGAGGGCGACATGTGAGTGGGTGGAAAGGCAGGGGAAGGAGATGGCTCTGTTTTTGAACAGAAAAATGGTGGTGGGAAGGAGACGGTGCCGTGGTGGTCTCTGTTCGTGGTGTGAAAAGTGGTTGAGGTATGGGGCCCATTGGTCTCCCATTTATCTTGCCATCTGGTCCACCGTTTCACATTTGGGTTGGGGGCAAAAAAGGGGAAAGAATCCAAAAAAGAAGGGCCTGGCACCAGCCGATGTCTCTGACTTTTGTGGAAATGGTGGGGGCCTCCCATTGGTGGTGGTACAGTCAAAGCACCGAACCGACTCATGAATTGAATAGTTTACCAGTCACCGACGGGAGCCTCGTTGTTTACTCGGCTGATGTCACCAAAACTTATGGTGCTGGGTCACCGTGAAACTTGTGGGTTTTAGTGGTTTTTTTTTTTTTTTTTTTTCTGTGGATGGAAATGGGGGCACGTGGAGAATTTTTCACTGATGGTATGTGTAGCGTACGCATCCTTGCAAACAGCTAGCACCACACAATGGAAAAGGAAAATTTATGAGAACATTGTGAAAATTTATGAGAAAGGAAAATTCCATTTACTGGTCAAGGTTAGATATCTTGATCTTAAGAAGAGGGACAATATGATATTGCACTCCATACTGGTCGTGCCCATCGCTCAGATTAGTGATGGAGATTCCCGAATAGGCTAGTCAGACACATCTACATCCTTTTATTGTTCCTCATATGTTGGAATCTTAACGCAATGCATGAATAGTGTACCCATAACTAAATCTTACTATAGATAATGAGTATCTTGCTTGTGAGATGTACATGATCAACTATGGTAGAGAAGTGGCGATTTGGTAGAGTCAGCATGGATGAAACCTTTGGTGAAAAGAAAAATATTGTAATAGGAGAATGGGAAAACTATTTAATCATTATGGAGAACCTGGTTTTTATCAAATTCTCCTTTTTATTTTGTTAATTTTGAAAATGGTTGTTGCACATAATTCTGAAGTAGGTCTTGTCAGAAACATTCAATATATCTTAATTTTAACATTGTAGAAAAGCAAAAATACTGTCTAACTTTTCAATTCTTATATTGCCCCAATTAGATTAATTTGTTAAACAATAACAACCCCATATTATATTTCTGTCAACATTACATACTAAATGGTGCATCAACTTCGGTTAATAACAACACCAAAGCTAATATTACGAACCCCTTTGTGATATATTTATCATATTGCTTTTGGTTTTGCAACCATTACCATGCCTATTGTTCAGAAGAGAGCTTAAGCAAGTGGCCCTTGATCAGGAACTCTCCAGTTTCATGAACCAACCCTTGCATGAGGTGTGTGGAGTGTGACCTGTTCTTATCTATATATTCTCACCGACCAACCCACTGAATGGTTGGCTTCACAGCATGCGTACGAGGCTTCCGTGTTTCCATCGGATTCTGGGCCGGAGCATGCCATGGAACCAAACCCCCGTGGCCACGGGGGCTGAGAAGATGTGGACAGCCCATAAGCCACCATAATCTGAGCACTAGGCCGACATTCCCATCTCATAAAAAGTATGCACCATCCAGTATTTGAGCGAAACAATGATTTGTGGGATCCCTGGAAGCTGATACATGGTCCACCGGAGACTTGCTGCCATCCGTTCCTACAATTGCGGCAGCTGATTTCATTGTGGATGAGGTGCTAGGGAATAAGACACTGCCACTTCCAAAGAAGAGGAAAAATTTACGTAATTAAGTTTGGAAATTTTATTCTTATCTTTGTTTACTTTTCTCATTGCCCGAACAACTGGAGAAGTTTTTTTTTTTTTTTGAAAGAATTTTGGTTTTTCAAAGGTTACCCGAAACCAGTAATAAATGTGATATTGATGCAAGTGCTAGATCAATGCACCGATTTGGGCCTGTGTAAAGGGCAACGGGTTACAACAACCGATATGTAATATGGAAGACGACAGTTTTGTCGATGGACCTGGAAGGGTCGTGCCAGGCCCTGGCCCAATTTAGCCTTTTTTGTTGGGCTGGATAAGATTCTTGTTGGGCCTCATTCATGTTTGCACGAATCTCATTCCCTTTATCGAGTGAAGAAAAATTCTTTGTGCACCACCTGCGGTATAGAAAATCTGACGTGGAGCACACCATCACGTCCGATTGGACCACGTAGCCACTGCTTTTTAATATGAATTTAACGTCCATAGTTCTACTTTTTCGTTTGAAATTTTGAATGACGAAAATGCTAGTTCTATTTTTTCGTTTGAAATTTTAAATGACGAAAATGCTCCTTCTTTTCTAAAAAAATAATGGCATCCTGCATCGAAATTATGATTTTCTGGATAGGATGTTATAATTTTTTTACGAGATGTCATAAAAAGAGAAGAACATTTTCATCATTAAAAAATTTATAAAATTTTTAAATGACGAACATATTCCTATCAAATAAAATGTCAATTTTTTTTAAAAAAAAAATAAGTATTTTCATCATTCAAAATTTCAAACGAAAATGTAGAACTACGAAAATTAAATATGCATTGAAAATTGATGGCTACGTGGCTCAATCGGGCAAGATGATATGCTCCATGCCGGATTTTCTGTGCAGCGGGCGGTGTACGAAGAATTTACCGTTGGGTGAAACTAAGTCGGGCTTTAATTGTAAGACAGGCCCGACTTGTCAGCCTCATCATATGTATCTCGCCCCAGGCCTGGTTTTGGGTTAGATTAGCAGATGGTCCCCTCTGGTAAGATGTTCGGGACAAAAAATAAGATATGGATGATGTTATCTGGGAGTAGGGAGAAACAGTCAGGTGAGCTTGCATCTATATATGCAATGCTATTTAGATTACATTCCGTACATTTTTTTTGAGAATACTTAGATTCTACTTAAAGAAAAATAAAAGACTTCAGCCATGGAGCAAAGTAATGAAAAATGAACAGTCTTAGGCGCATAGTTCTGGTATGTAATTGCTGGATTTACTTCTTGTATGCCACATTTTCTGCCTTTTCTTCACATTATGGGTGTTATGAAGCAGGGGGTTTTTGGTGTTGGGTGGTTTGGTCTTCGTACAGCTCTCCTGTTTGTGAACCATTTTGCCTTAAGAGTAAGGTTTATATTTGAATTTAGATTTATTAATAATTTCGATGCAAATCCTTTCCAAAGATTTCAAATCGCGTGTCATGATTATTTTGAATTTAAATCTAGAAGGTGAAAAAAAATCTTCTAATGGCGAACTCAAATGATTTGCTCAAGTGACTGATTTAGAACTAATTATGGTGTTTCTGCAGATACCGAGGAAAGGTTATGGGTTAAAGTCTCTAACAATCTGTCACTTTACAAATGATCAAAGTAATATTGCTACACCTAACCTATCTCAAGCTATTTTTTTAACTTTGAAAAAGTTTACTACAATGACACGTTACCTTTGTCTTCCAATTTACTATAATAAAACTTGCTTTAGCACATGCTTGTGATGTATCTATGTCATATTCCATGCAGGTCCAAGCATGTTTATAAAAGAACATTTTTGGTGTAAACAAAGGGAATCAACCTCACAGGCAATACTTGCATCACAGTCACAGGGCCAGCCACCTGAAATTTCTTCCTACGAGAGCCTTGAGGGTTGTCGCTACTTTTTTTCTTTTTTCTTTTTTCTTTTTTTTTTTTGTTTGGTAACATCGCTACTGTTCTTCATTGCTGTAATTTTTCTTTTAAAATATTCACATCAATAAAATTGTCATTGGATTTGGGGTGCTACCTGCTTGCATCATGCTTAATCATTGGAGAAAGGGGAAGTCTTAGCCGCAAGAGGAAGAGGTGCAGCGCTCAGGATTGGAAAATGCTAGTTTTTCCCGCAATCGAATTCTGAACAGCTGAAATGAAAAGCTGAGCTGCCTGCCATTTGTGTAATTTAAAAGTTTTAAACCATTAAAAATTGAAAAATATAATGATAAAAGATAAAAGTTATAAAAAGAGAGAGTGAAAAATGGGCGGGTTGCTATAGTGTAAACCGGAAGAAATATGGACTGGTTGCTGATTTTTCCAATTTCTTTTTTTTTTTTTTTTAATCTGAAAAGAAGACTGTTGTGCAAGCACAAGAGTGATTTTCTCAATTCTAGAATATTGATTTGGAGATTTCAAAAGCCACAGCCACCGATCATGGTCATACAAGAAGAATATAACCAGCTTCATGCTCTATTGAACTCAGTCACTCTCAACCAAAATTTTTTTGAAAGACTGGGAGGTTGAAAGCAACCACCATGATTTATATAGTAGTAAAACAAGTAAATCAGTAGAGGTATTTGCTGGCCTTCGTGGGGTTCATGCTGGAAGAAACTATTTCTTCCCAACATAAGTAAAATTCCTCGAAAATCCGAAGATCAACTGTTATTCAAGGATGCTATCTACAAAAAATTAGAAGTGGTGTGACTGAGTTCGCACTGCAGCTCAGTGGAGATGGCACTCGAAAGATTCTTTGTTTAGATAATGTTTGTGATAGTTAATCCTTGAGAGCCTGGATGAGTTTTAAGTTCTCCAACTTCAGCTTTCCGTGATAAACTGCTGTCCAGCTTTCAAGTAGAAAGGTTGCCTTCTCCAATATATTCCATGGTGAGGTAGCTTACCATCTAAAAGTTCTATTGTTTCTTTCCTTTCAGATTGACCACGTCAAAACCGCGAGAAAGCAATCCCATTCATCCAGTTTTAAGGCATGTTCCCATGTTCTCCAGGAGCTCCATATTTGAGTCAATGTAACTAGGAGAGCCCTTATTCATAAACATCTCTGGATTTGATGCCATATCATCCTCATGTAAGCACAAGTGAAGAATATATGATCTATGGTTTCATCTACTCTGCACATTGTGCATGGTATCGAGTGACACTATTTTTTTTTCTTCATATTTGCTTTTGTTAAGATTTTGTTGTGGAAGGCTAATCAGTTGAATACTTTAGTTTTCTCTGACAGTGATAGATGCCAATCAACTAAAATAAACTATGAAATAATTCCTGCATGCCTGAAAAATCTATAGCTATCTCTAATTGAGAAACCTTTGGATGTATTCCAGTTCCATATTATACAATCATGATCATCATTTAGAGATATATTATTGTGAGAATCATGTAGGTGTATATTTAGTCCCACATCTATTGTTCGTTGGAAAGATCTGAGATGTTTATATAGGGTTAAAGAATCCAAAAAATATCTTTCAGCAGTTTTTTTTAGTGAGGTCCTAGATTATTACAAAATGGTATTAGACCCGACTCAATCTATAATCTATATAGACTAGGAGATACTGCAGTACGGGTTTACTGGGACCGACCACAGGCCAATTGTAGTATTTATGAATAAAAATATAAATTTAGATCCTTAACCCGATGAAAATATTTGGGTTTAAATGAAGGAGTATATGAGAATCTGTGCGAACATATATTTAGTCTTATATTGGTTATTCATTGAGACGATCTTGAATATTTATATGAAGTCAAGGAACCAATAGAATACCTTCCGACTAATCTTTTTGGGTGAGGTCCTGAGTTGTTATAATTTTGCAAAATTCTTGATAACTGGCTTCATTCTTCAACTTTCCTTTGGTTCAAAATAAGATTACTATCATTTTGGTGCTGCACAATGGGAGGAGATCTGCCATTGTTGCTTTCTTTCTTGCCGAGGTTGAGTATAGTATTGGAAATATATTTTTTAATGAGCTATTCATTGAATCATTTCAAAATTTTATTTGTCTCCTATTTTTCAACTCGAACTTTAAGGGTCGCACAGGATTTGTTATCCGAGGGTTAGATGCTAGATTGCTTGCAGCAGGAGGTATGCATTTCTTTGAACCCATTGTTTCAAGAGCGGAGCTCCATGCCGTCTGGGCAGACATCATCTGTACTCTGCAGGAGTTGCGGGCAAAGTGAATTATCATTGAGGGTGACTCTACAATCATGATTGGCTGGATCCAAGATGAGATGATGCACATGGATGACTATCCGCTCCTCCGAGACGTTCGGCTATGTGTTCGTGACTGCATGGCGGCGTCAGCTCAGCATGTCTATCAGGAGGCAAACAGCACCACCGACTGATTGCTTCCTACGTGGCGGAGCATACCGACAACTGGACCTGATGTCAGGATCAGGTCTGTCTACGGGCCCTACAGAATATTTTATTTTTTGATCTTATGGGATGCACCCATACTATATTAGTGTAAGCACCCACTTGTAACCAAAAAAAAAAAACTATTCTTTTGGCGCTTCAGATGGCTAAAAAATGTCTGTAGTTTGATATGGAGGTAAGACTTGGGGTGGACTTTTTATAGTAGACATCCTGAATAAGCTTCTTCCATGGCCTAGATTGTTCATTGAAGTACCTTCACCAGCCCTTCATTAGCATACTCTCAACCAAAATTCAGATCAGCTAATGTGAAGTTTAATAGCAAAAAGTTAGTTGCCACTGCATCCTCCTTCCACCGGCTCAATACCAGAGGGTATGAAATGCTGGTTTGCTAGCTCACTTTCGAACCTCGCCACCCCTTTAAAGATAAGGTTTTTTTGTGGTTGCGGTGGGAAAAAGGGAAAAAAGGCTAAACACTAGAGATAACCTTGGGAGAAAGACATGTAAACATTTGGATGGATTTGTCTTTGCAAATCATCCATATGAATATGTGGATCATCTCCTCAACATGCCATCGTTTTCTCCATCATCTGGAAGACAGCTTGCTTATCCTCTTTTTTTTTTTCGATTGGTAGAACAGTTTGCTTATCTTTTGGAGTACCTCTCGTGCAATCAGCTTTCGAAGACCTGTAGAGGCATAAATGCCCTCCTAAATCTACCCAATCCATGATTCTAACGTTATTTTTGTCGCAATGATTTGAAGTTGTTGGAAAGAAATAAATGAAAGAATCTTCCTTAACAAATGTGGTTCAATTCAATCAGCAACAGCAAGAAGCCATACTCTATTCAATGATTGGTCAGTTTTGTGTGGTCAGAACCTCCTCCTAGAATTTACCAAATTCTGGGACAAAATAAAGAATATCCCTTCACAATTACCTGATGCATAGAGATTTTCTTTGACGCAACTGAAATATCCTGCCTTTTAAGAAATTCTCCCTCAAGTTGCTGTCGCATTACTGCTGGTACCCATCCAAGCTATGTTCTGTTTGTAAGAGGACTCGGATAATCAAACTTGATGTTCGCTAAACACTGCAGGATCTGATCTTGCAATTAGTAGCTGCAGTGGTACTAAGCCGGCCAGCTTGTTTCATTATGATAGTAATCAGGATGATCTTGCGGACTTAGATACACCACAGGGTGGACTAATAGTAATCATGATGCTGGGCATTGTGCTTGCAAATTTCTACATCTATTTGGTGCTGATATCTTCCTAAATTCCCTGCTCTCATCTATTGTTCACCTCTGATTAGGGATGGCAATGGGTCGAGTTTGGGTTGGGTTGGCCCATGCTTATATCTGCCCTATAAGTAAAAACCCTATATCCATACCCATCTCGTAGCACCCCAAATCGAATCGAGTCGAATCAATTAAAGATGTGAGTCGGATCAGCTCGAATAGATAAAAATGATTGAACCATATCGGATTAGGTACATATAAATAATATAAAATTTTTATAATTTTGAAAAAAAGATATATATATTAAAGTTATATTGGATCGCATTCGGGACAGGATATACCATTACTCATATTTGATCCAAGCCCACCATGAGTATTTTTTCTAGAACCCATACCTACTTTAGGTTCTGATCGGATCGGATAACACTCATCCCATTCTGGTTGGATACTCGATGGATCGGCTAAAATTACCATCCCTACCTCTAATGTAAATAGTTTATATTTTCTAATAAATGTCAGGCATCTAATTTTGATCTCTCTTTCAATAATAATAATAATAATAATAATAATAATAATAATAATTGGGGTAAATCCTAGTCTATCAACCAATTAAGTGTAAATCCTCATCTCTCCATCGACTGAGCGTGCAACCGATTAAGAGGACCATGCCAAATTTTATATAAGCCGACAATCCAATTCAAAGTTCAATCGACTATGGTCGACTAGGATTTAGTCGGTTTTCAACGACTAAGTTTGGCATGCGACTATCGTTATCCGGTTAACAACTTTATTGATTTTTTACCAACTATTTTGATCCCGAAAAAATAGCAGTCAAGCAACAGTTATTCGGCACAGGTACTAACTATCCATGATCTTGGGGTCATGGGATGCAATAATCGTCCACTAATGACCCATTACTCGATTTTAATGATGATTAATGAAGTAACTATCCACTAAAGATAATAAGTCCCTCATCTTGAATTCTAACAAACATAAGTTACATAGTAACCACTACAAAAAAAAGATTATTAGCGATAGCTATTAGCGACAGTAAAAAAGCTGTTGCTAATAGCTGTTTTATCGACTGATATTTACGACAGAAATCATACTCATCGTTAAAATCATTAGACTTATTAGCGATGGCATTTTCGGTTATTAGCGATGGAATGCTGTCGCTATAAAATTAAATTATTATTAGCAATGACTTTAGCGACGTAATTTAATCATCGCTAATAATATGTCCTAAAAATCCCCTAGGTCTGCAATGGGCTCGATTCTATCGGCCCCCACCTCCTCTATCCTCCCCCACCTCTGATCTTCATTTTCTTCTGCCCCATCGTCGAAGCCCTCGAACTCCTCTCCCCAGCCCCTGCATCATCGGAGCCACCTCGGACCTGGCATCCCCCCATCGGATCATGTAGTCTCGAGCCCGCATCCCCAAGCTCCCCCTTCTTCCCGACAGCCTCCCAAAGCCACCATCCCACCGCCCCGACCTCCCCCTTCTTCTTGACCTCCCTCCATGTTCCCCCACCATCGTGCCCTGCTAGATCGACCCTCCCCATCGTCGGATTCGTCGTGCACCACCTCCCCCTTCTTCCCCCACCTCCCATCTTCTTCCCCAATCGCATCGCCAGAGCGACGCACCGTCGAACTTGGACGGCCTCCCCCCTTTTTCCCCAGCTGCACCGCCGGACCCGTGCCCCAATCTTCCCTGTTTGGTGAGCATTAGCGGTGGCGACAGCGACAGCAACGGCAATGAAGCCGTCGCGCACCCTGTTGCCTCCTCTTTAAAATTTAAATATTTAAATTTAGATTTATCTGATTTATTTAATTTAATAATATTTAAATTTAAATATTATTTATTTAATTTAATAATATTTAAATTTAAATATTATTAATTTAAATATTAATAATATTTAAATATTAATAATATTATTTAAATTAATATTATTCTCGAAAGGTGAAACTGCTTTAGGAAGCTCTTCAATGAGAGTAGCCCTACTACCTTCGATAGCAGAGATTCGAGGTCGGACCACCATCAGACCGACTTTAGCCCGCTCATCTACTCTGACAGTGGTCGGAGCAGCTCGATGATTGGATTTTAGACCCTAGATCCGGCTCAAAGCTCGAAAAAAATTTTGAGTTGGGCTCAAGGAGGGGTGTAGCCCGATCCGACCCGTTTCTAACCTTATTTGCAATGTCGCTCGGTACTTTGAAACCTTCAAGGTGAGATTTGCCTGGATGCCATACTAATATACTCATGCGGCCTAGTCGTTTGGCACACCCCAAGTCTGCATGCACGGGACGACCCCTTTATGCTAGCTCAACAAGCTGTTCAAGTGTATTATACTCCTATTCCATCAAGGAAGAGAGGAAGAAAAGATTGGTGGACTGTATGTAAAGTTATATCTCGAGTCATTCATTATGAGCTTGAAGAAGAAGAAGAGACCTATTTACCAGAATACTTTCAAAAGGATGAAACATTAAGAGTTCATCAATATTTAATAGATGCAAAGTTGGATGCTCCAAAAATTCTCCTATATGATGGCCAACATGAGGAGGTAAATCATACTAAGTTTGTTTTTAAGGAGCATCCTATTCAAAAAGATGAAGAAAAGAAAGAAGTAGAAGAAAAATCTGAAGATGAGGAATTGGAAGAAGAATCTAAAGGGTACTAAACATCTAAAGAGAAAGATGAGTAGTCGACCTCAAGGAAGGAAGAAGTCGATCTCAAGGACAAAGAAGTCAACTCTGGCACACTGAAAAAGATTGGCACGCAGCAGGAGTCGGCCCCAGGATAGATAGAGCCGTTTTTGAATAATTTTAATTATTTTATTTGCTTTTCATACTTATCTTGCATCTTTTTAATTATTATATTGCTTGGCATATTTGTATAATTAATCCGAGAACCTATTTATTTTTATTTTCAGAGATTACAGGATGAGCACTCCTAGAGAATAGAGCCATGCTAGCTAAGAAGAGAGCACCAAAGAATAGAGCTCCAGAGGAGAGAGCTCTCATGCAAGCAGCTCATATGGTTTTACAACACCCGCACCATGAGTTAAAATCTAACACTAGAAATTCTCCATTAGGTTATTTTATTTTTTACTATCTGATATAATATTCTTTATGATCTTTTGCTACTCTTTGGTTCGGATGATGTCACCATTAACCCCACAGTCACATAGAGCAGTGGCCAGCTCTGAGCCTCAACATCGTGGTAGAGAATCCACCCGGCTCGTGGCATCTCCGACTCGATCGGAGGATAAAGAGCTAGTATATATTCAGAGCTGCACGTAAGTACTAGATCCTCGAGCAATATTTTTAAAAACTTTTTATCATTTTAAAATTAATATTTATTATTCAAAATCAATTTTGTAGGATATTTAGGGAGCCTGGGACGTCTCATGTCGTTATCGGGATCGTCCGACGATTGATGCCGGGGTCAGTAAATGAGTTCTCCAGTTGGCCGTCGAGGGCTAGCTCATGACGCTGTATGGGAGATATTCCTAATAAGTCAAAAGTATTTAATTTTTAAATTTATGGTATGTTTGTATTCTATTATTGATACACAACATCCTTTATTTGCAGTCATACTACCAATTTGAGACTCCTCAGGATGAAGAGGCTGACCGTCGGACCTTCGAAGAGGTCACCACACATCTGCTCTATGATGGGCTATACCATCTCAGGCAGTCTGTGATTGAGTTCTTCAATTTTGAGTCACCATCGAACTGAAAGTCTTTCATGGATCACTAGATGCGAGGGAATATTTGAAAGGTCTCTGTGATCAGTGGAGTAGTGAGGAGTACTCCAATAGACGACAGAGGTCCCGACAGAATCGGGCCGCCCAACAGAATCCGATCAAGTATACCAATGGTTATATTGGCACACATGTCATTACAGACAGATTGGTAAAAATTTTCAACTTATATTAATCTCATAATTAGTTGGTCATATGTTAGTTTTTATTAACTTGATTTCTTTATTTATTATAGATACGGTAGCTGTAGTTGTGGGAGGCCATACATCAGTCTAGGAAGATCGATGATTACTTAGATTCTAGGACCAAAAGAATCATAGTAATTCAAAGATTATTTATTAATTTTTTATATGTAGTGATATGTATATTAGCACTAATGAATTTTTACACCACATAGACGGATTATGCGGAGTACGTCATAGCACGGCACGATGAGGGCCCATCCTCTCAACCCCTCCTTGACCTCGAAGGATGGCTCAGGGCCATCGAAGGGTTACTAGAAGCTGGGTCATAGAGTTCGGACATAGCTTCGACCCTGCAATGGCTCGCTAGTCTTCGACGTCCTCCTCTCATGCCTCAATGATTCAGACGTGGGGTGATGCACATGTTGAGGAGGTCATACAGAGGCTTTTTCACTAGCGACCACAAAGCTTCTGAAATGTCATCTGCGACATGGTGGTTAAGATTCTCTGAGATCCATATCTACGCGATCAGCTGAGCTCGTTATCACAGCCATTACAGTAGGTAAGTTAAGCAGTATTAATAAATTTGTTTACTTGTCTTAAATTTTTATATTTAGAAACTTCACATAGTTAAGCTTGAGTCGGAAGAAGGAAACCTAAGGGTTAAAAGTCAATATACCCATTCGATGGATAGGATAGAGGCATAGATATGTCCATATCATCGAATGGGTCGTGTAGAAAAAATTTATTTGAGAATCAGAGGAGTATACCGAAATATATCCCTCCCTACCGGTTTAGGCTTAAGGCAGAAGGGAGGGATACCCAGGGAGTTAAAATTTAATCTAACGATCCGATGGATGGACCGGAGGTATCTATAGCTCCGTATCATCACATAAAACGTGTACAAATAATCCATTCAAAAATTAGAAGAGTATATTGAAATATATCCCTCCGTGCTAGTTTAGGCTTCAAGCGGGAGGGAGATAGTACCCAGAAGGACAAAATTCAATTTAACCGTCTGATGAAATACTAGCTGAGGGTATCTATAGCTCCGTATCATCGAATGGAATATCTAGAAATAATCCATTTGAGAATCGTATCATTTATATAAATATATCTCTCAGTAAAAATTTAGACTTGATGCGTATCAATTACTTTAGTTTTACAGTTTTAATTAATTAAATTTTTATATTATTAATAATATTTTATTTTTTTTATTACAAGATGCTGGGATATCTAAGTCTTATCCACCTGTTGCTGTAGAGGACGTACAGGAGCAGGAGGAAGAGGAGGATATCCGTTGATTTTTTTTTCAGCTTTGATGTAATATATTTGATATTTGAGTAGTATTATTTATACAATTTAATTTTAATATAATATATAATATTAATTTTTATTTATGATAGTGATAATTAATTGTTAGTTGTTATAATATCCATAAATATATATTATTTTTAATTAAATTATAACAAATTTTAATATTTAAAATTATTAAAAAAATTTAAAAAATTTATTAGCGACGGCTGTTGCGACGGCAGCTCCGCCGCTAAAGGTACTATTAGCGATGGCAGCCCTGTCGTTAAAGACCTTATTAATAATGGCCTATTAGAGACCAAAATACATTGCTAATAATTTTTTTTAATTTTTTAATTAAAATTTGAAAAAATATTATAAGCGACAGAATGCCGTCACTAAAGCCATCTCTAATAGGCATTATTAGCGACCGTGAGATTGTCGTTGCTAATACATAGCTTCAGTGTTACATTTTTTAACGATGGGGTTTGTTGTTAATACTATTAGCAACAGCATTTTTATTATTAACAACGGCTTTTAGTCGTCACTAATAATCTAATTTTTTGTAGTGTACAATATTTTCTATCTTATATAAAGTAGTCAGCAGGAAGACTAAGATAAGAATTTTCTGATCGCTAAACATTCTGCTCTCGTATTTTGATCTTTTGTCCTGTTCCACATCTCCAGCTGACTTTGACATTGAAGGATCTTCCGTCGGACAACTTCCGACAAACAGATTTGATTTTGTAGATTTCCCGCCATCCAATAATTAGGCATACCATCTCGATTCGCAGCCGATGATCTCACTGTGGATTTACGGCAATAATGATAATAATAATAATTATAATTATAATAATGATTGCGATGATGAGGATGATAATAAAATATTTTTTTATTTTATTTTTAAAAAAATTCTATGTTCAGTAACACCATGAGCCCGGTTTAAACTTATTTGTCAGCAGCTCATGGACACGTTAACTGTCACACAATTTTTCTCGCAAACCGTTTTTAGATTCCACACCTCGAAATTTTGTAGAAGGTCGCATGATCCTTTTTTTTTTTCATAAGAAGCGTCGCATCATCGTTCAGAGAAACCAACTTTGCGTCAAATCATGAATCCCCATTCTTAAGGGCATCTTCGCACTCACAATGGATGTGCTGGTTGTGATTCCCCCTCCAAAAAAGACAAATGACGTTACCCAAAGTTCATAAATAAATCATGTAAACCTATTTTTGTAACTTCACCTCCGTCAGCAGAACGTGATGTTACAGTTAAAGCCAAGGATGTCTAGACTCTAAATTTTCTATAATTCTTCTCCTTCTAATTTTATTTTCCCCGTAACTTTTCTCTCCCTTTCATTTTGTTATACTGATCAATAAAGTTACTGCTGACATACAAAAGACTTTTAAGTCACCATGAATTTATTGTAAATGAATTCTGCCGTTAAAAGTTCATTTCTATCAGATCTAACTCCCTAAGGACTTGGCCCGAAATTACCAAAAAAAAAAAAAGAAAGAAACAAAGGTTGCGATAAAGCTCAACGAAGCAGCCAATAAGTTTTTTTTTTTTTTTTGGAGTAAAAGCCAATAGGTTATTTGGTTAAAACATACGAACCATACAGGGTTTTGATGTCCGTAGCTATTTTTCCCACCAGTTGGTCCATCAAGTCTGATCAAGATTACATCAGTAATCAAATACAAGTTTATTTTCATCAAGATATCATCAGAACAGTTCCACCTTTGCCCCTTGAGAGAGATGGATGGAAACTGATGCTTCCTTTTACCACTTGTTTGGTCAACCATCAGCTTCAAGAGAATACTGTCAAGTAGGGATCAGAAAATGAGTGGAGTGGAATTCCTCGCTCTCAAGAAACAAGAGGTTAGGAGCATATCAGACTCAATCAACAGAAGCCTCATCTCATCATTCACCCCCCTTTCCTCTTTGCTTTGAAAGTTTCACATCAAACAATTATAGCTTTGCTTTGCTGATTATCATCGAAAAGAAAAAGAAAAAGCTTTGCCACATGATGATATTTCCAAGCAACTTAACAAATACAAATTCGTGTTTGATATATATCATAAAAGATTCAACTGAGGACAAATTTCCCAATCTCTTCCCTTTTACTTGGAAGAGAAAAGAATGGATAATAGGTGGAAGCCGGGCACAAAAATTCCGGCTTTGAGGAATGCTGGAGAGAGTATCAGCTGTCTTCCCTTGCCAGTCAACCAAGTTTCAACTTGACTTCAGTTGAAAACTATTTCATTTGACCGTCGGTCTGATAGTAGACAACATCTCCAGTATCACCAACATAGTGATCATGTCTCAAGCTCTTTGCTAGGATGCCAAATAGGTGAAATGGCAAAGGAGCAGATTTCTCAGGCTCTCTGTAGTACTTTCCGAGCACCGGCTTTGCTGCCTCAGTCTGATACATCAATGCCAGGTTTATGAGTAATTACAAGTAGCATTTTTCTCATTCATCTTTCTGCAGAATGTGGAAGAAGAGGTAAAAAAAGTCAGTGTTACTCACAGCTTCCACTAGATGGTAATGTGGTATCTGCGGGAAGAGGTGATGGATCACATGAGTCCCAATATCATGGTGGATGTTGTTGATCCATCCATAATCCCGATCTAGTGTTGTCAGCCCTCCACGGAGATAACTCCATTCCTAGAGGAGAAGAACAGCGAATTCTTTACCTCATAAACATATGTGCAGGCAGGAATGAAGAAGCCCAGCACAAAAATTCACCCACAAACTAGTATCAGAACTTTGGCAGCCTAACATGTCTTCTAGATATACTAGGATTGGAGACTAACTTATCTTCTGTGTATAACAAAACAATGGTTTTATCTGTAGTGCTTGAATTAGTTTGCTTGGAACAAATTGACAGAAACAAGCAATGCAAAAGCCCTAAAAACATTTTTTTTTTTTAAAAAAAAATGCTATTTCCATGTGAAAGTGTAGAAACGAATTTCATGCAGTAGTATACTACAGATGGTTACAGTTGGTTTTTTTTTTTTTTTTAATGGCTGATGATTGATAGATGCACATTAGAAAGGAGGACATATATATGATTTTACACCTTTCCGCGATACCAGGGAAGTTTCTCATCATGCCCATGATGATGCAAATATGTCACAAAATCCAACCACATAACGAAAGTCTGCATCCAAAACCACAATTAATTGTTACAAAATTCACAACCAACAAATCCGTGAATGCTTTCATTAACATTAGACATAATTAAAAGAGGTAATAGACCTACCAAATAAGGAATTCCATACAGTTTAATCATTGGAACAAGGCCAAATTTCCATGTTAATCCTGCAAGCATCGCCACCATTGCTGACCAGCAAGCAGTTGATGTTAACACATCCTTCCTCTCATTTGGAACAAATAGATCACTATCTGGATGGAAGTGTGAACCTGTCTTCCCTGGACTCCTTTTCCACTGTAAATGGACATATAGATTAAGAATTTAGCTAAACTGAAATCCTCAGTGTCCAAAGTCTATCCCATTGAAGTGTGGCTGTGTGGGTGCTGACCAGGTACAAGGGATACGCAAGCATTGGGAAAGGCACTGTGAAACGCAGAATCCGAGTTGCAGATTCCAGACTCCTATATAACTTCTCAGGTAACTGCAAATAATCCAAAGCGATAAAAACCCATCATCAATTAAAATGTTTGAGGAAAACAGCAATCATTCTAAAAAGACAAAGTAGGAGCAAGCCACTGACAGGGTGCCACGACTCGTCGTTCTCGACATGCCCATGGTTCTGGTGATGAGTCCTGTGACTAATCCTCCTGCAGAATTTAGCAGTATTAATCCAACATTAATAAGACAGCCATAGGGACAAGAAGCAATTTCTTCTGATTCGATGGAATCCAACTGCCTTCTATAGATTGGATTGGAAATGGGGGACATACCAGCCATGGTAAGGCACGAGAATGGACGAATGGAGCAAATGCCCAACCACACTGTTCAGCTTCGGATTGGTTGAAAAGCTACCGTGCCCACTGCAAAAGATTCGATCTTTATACGAAAACAAAACTAATTTGGCTTCATGTTTCAGGGAAAAAGACTAAAAATGCGATCTTGGTGACAGAAATCCACACCAATCATGGCCAAGAACGAAGAGTGCCCAGAACATGGTGCCCTGAGCCACCCAATAGAGGGGCCACCCCATCCAGTTATTGAGGAAGGCGGCGGCGGCCGCGAGCCCAAACACAACGACCACATCCCGCACCACATAGCTCATAGATCTCCAAGGGTCCTTCACCCAGCAGTGCTTGGGGATGGCCGCCCGGATCTCCGCCAGCCCGAACGTTGGTGGCATCGCGGGATCGAACTCCGGCTCCTCTTTCTCATTCCCATTTACCACCCCTCCTTCCCTCTCCTCCTCCACCGTCGCCACCCTCAGCGGCGAACTCACCCTCCACGCCCAGTCCCGGTGGAATGCCCGACCTTGGAGGCAGATCGAACGGTGGAAATCCACGCCGCGGGGAGGCGGACAGGGGAGGCTCCGCCGCGGTGGCTGGAGCCTGGATTTGGGTCGGGCGTTATCCGCCGGGAGCGGTCTTATACCACGGCATTCAGATAGAACCCAACTCGCCATCCAAAAAAACTAAATAAAAAACGCTCCTTTCCCTCTTCCCGTGCCTTCCTTCCCAGAGTTTGAGTGTGTTTCCCGTCGCGGCTTTTAAGAGGCAAAGGAGAATGCTCGGAGGAGAGGAGATGAGAATCTCGACTCTCGAGGCCACTTGTCCTTCTTTTCCGAGAGCCTCTCGTTTGCCTCTCTCTCTCTCTCTCTGTGACAAGTTGCAGGGGAGGAGGAGAGATTTCGGATTCGTGGATTTATGATCAAATGATAAGATAAGTCTTTGCGCATTGGAATGGAGGGGGAGATGACGGAGAAGTGCGTGCACGAGCTAAATCTCGTTCCCCAGCACCGCCGACACGTGCGAAACGGCCGCCCCAGCCCCATGGATTTTGGTCCTTTAAGCCATACGCTTCGCACGTGAGTCCGAAACTGGGGACGGAGTCCGTTTCGGGTGTTTCTTGGTGATTTGAGGAGGGGTACTGTGAGATTTTGGTCGCTTCATTTCCGTGCGCTTTCCGGCGATCGTGGACCGCCAGGGGACTACCAAATGCTTATTGTTGTGAAGAGGAGATTCGCGCGGAGACGCCGACGGACTACGAAATATTTCTTTTCTGCGATGTACGATGTAGCGAAGCGGCATAAATAATGAGGTGAAGATGGCTGCTTTGGATCTGGCTCGAGGGTGACTGGAGAACCAGAGTGTACTCGTGTAGCTTGAAATAGTTAGTGGGAAGAAAAAAAATTCCTCATCTTGTCGTACTAATTAAACAAAACAAAACAAACAGCACCACATAGGATACTGGCATCATGCACTCCAGAACCAAGAGCTAAGTTGTCCAGGAAAATGATTTGACAGTTGGCGGGAGAATGCTCAACTAAGAGTATTTTTATAAAAACAATCATTTCCTCACCTTTTTTTTTTTTTTTTTTTTTTTGCATACGTTGTTTTTTTTTTATTTAGGAAAAAAAAAAAACCATCCTGAATTTATTATGATCGAAATATCACCCATCAGGCCATCTAAGAATACGAAGGATAGTGGGATGATAACATATAACATATATGAAAATAAAATGCAGGAAAGAAGATATCTTAGAAGAGAAAAATGGGAAAGAGCACCTTCACCAAGCGGCCACCTCACTACCATTCAGTACTCCCGGTAATGTCCGTCATCATCCACTACCATCGGCAATCTCCACTGCTATATATCATCAATCACCCCTTCCTCAATCTCTACCGTTGCCTACCATTATTTATGATCTCTATTAGTACTCACCATCACCACCTATTTCTACCACCCATTGCCACCAAAGATCTTCATTACTACCTACCATCACGAACAATTTTCACCATTATCCACTACCATCTATAATTTCTACCCTCACGCACCACGATCTACAGCCTCCAATACCACACACCAGTGTGATATTCTCTACCAGTATCATCATTGACAATCTTTATCACCACGCATTACCAATTTCCATCGTCATCAACCACCACCATCAATCTCTGTCACCCATCGTCATCAACAATTTTTTCCCATAGATGCCTTAATAACAGGTGTAAGCAGAAGCTTTGACCAAAGAAGTCGACGCATGATCCTTGGCAACATATTTAATTCACAAGCCCTGAGGCTGCCAAGCACATTTGGGGAGTGTGAACGAGACAAAAAAACGCACAATGATGATTCTTTTAAGAACAAATGTCATCCTGAAACTTAAACTGAGGCTTTTTACCTCACGATTATAGACCAGGCCAAGAACAAACATCCTGCTGCCTACATCCTGCAAAACCACAAAGCAACCGGCATTAACAGGCTTCCCTTGCAATACCCTACCAGACGGCTCCACATACAATGCCCACAACCTTATTTTAAAGTTCTAACCTATGGTGCTCTCTCTCTCATGTTGTCACTCCAAAAGCAAGACTACTCTGGGCTCCACGTCGAGTACTTTTACAGACAAACGAAAGGAAGCACTCTCTTCGGCTGCCAGCTGCACATAGTAGCAACGCCCCAGAAACACAAGGAATGGGCCAAGTCCTTGTAAAACTTCAATAGAACTGCACAACTACAAGATGAATGCAATTTCCATAATAAAATACTTTGTTATCTCGTATAAAATTTCCCTCACTTGTGGATGGCTACAACAAAAAAAAAAATTGTATAGCCCATGGGTCAATAAATTAAGGACTCAGACCTTTGTCTAACTGACAAAACTGATAATAGGCAATGTCATATCTTGTAAACAGGTGTAATTCCAAGAAGATAAAAACACTTCCTCATGACCACAGCCGTTGCCTCACATAACAACAATCTGCTTGTTTCTTCTGCTGAACCAACCACCTGCAAATTTCCACAACAACTCAGCTATTACAAAGAATACTAGTTCATAACAAATAAAATTCTTAACATGCACAATGAGTGTCATTTTTTACCCGCAAGTACAACACAGGGTGAACTAGGGCCTTTCCAATAGAATCAGCTCCTAATGCCCTTTACTTTTTTTATCAGAATGCTTTCTGTCATAGGAAATAAAATTATTCTAAAGAACGATTTTAATTAATATTTTTTAGGCCATCCAACAATACAATCTGAATCAATCTCACTGATTGTATGGATAACTTCATGACTTCTCCCTGTTTTTACCATCTTCTTTCAGCTACAATCAATCTTATATTGCCTCCACCATTGTCTCTGCTTAAGTTGCATTCTTACCGTTGATCACCTTCTTCCTATCCGGTTAAACTCCTACTCCATGTCTGTTAAGAGATCGTCAAGGTCTACAAGAGGATGGTACCTTCCACAAATAGCTTATGGATAAAGCATTGTACCTCAAAGTAGTCCTCGCACACCTAAAAATATCTTCACTGATATTTTGATCACGAGCATAATGCTGCATCTAAACAAATGCTGAGGTGGATACTTTCATTGGATAGAGGAATAGATGTATCACCATTTTAGAGATACCGAGGTCATCCTATTTTGCATACATTCAACAAGAAAGACTTTGTTCAAATGCGACAGGAAAGCTGAAGCTTTCCTTTTCTATTTCATCTAAAAAATAAACAAATATGTTCTAATTCTTGAGGGGAAGTGGATTGCGTGAATCTAAACAATAGTTGGAATCATTACTGCATGCATGTCAGAAACAGCGAAAGAAGAAAACATACCGGACATCTGCTATAAAATCCTGTGAATTTTTCAGATAAGTTGTACAGGTACTCGCACAAAACATTTGGCAGAAGATTGGTGCAAGCCTCCTCAACAACCTGCGATATCATATTTGCAACCATCAGAAGCTGAAATATCATCCAACAGTCATAAAAATGTAACATTGAAGAAGCAAGTTAAATAAGCACATTATGATGGGTTAAATCCATAACTGCAACATCAAACTTGGACATTATGGTATCATTTAATAAATATGGAGCACTATTTAAACGATCATATATACCAGCAGTAATAAGAAAATGGAATTCAAAAAAGAGTTAATCATGATAATGGTTTTAAGAGAGTTCATGAGAAAGCCTTTGTTTAAACATTAAATTAGATGTTTATCCCCTCTATAATGAATAGACAATGGAGATTTTATGTTGTGCTCCAACTAGAAAGGAAAAGAGTGCATGTTATTGGCAACTGAAAGAAAGGTGATTTATGAACTCCACTAATCATGAACTGTTTCTATTCTATAATTTCTAACAGTTCAGAAATGGCAAGAGACAATGGCATCTTTCAATTTTCACACTCCTGTGTAAATTTTAGCAAACTGACACCAGCTACTGCATGATGGTAAATTTAGCACAGTCGATATGTTTGTCATACACAGACACAACTGAACTGATACTCATTATAGAACAACCCTGACTGCATTGATGTTAGTCTCACATGCACAATCTGACACAAATGGCTCTGTTTTATGCAGAGGTGGTGCCCACACTTTGCTTAAGGGGGAAATCAATAATTTTTCCTTTCTCCCCAGAGGCCTTGAAGAATTAGACATTGTCACTAGGTCAATAGAAGAATTTGTACAAATAACAGCATGGAGTATATGTTTTTAAATGAGAGTTCACTTCCACACAGATACCATTTGAAGTTCTTTCTAGCTCCACAAGTGGTTACCGGGCCTCAGTAGGGTTGCAACTTGTGCTGTTGGGTTGAATCGAAGGCTAACCCAACACAATACAGCCAAACCTTTGCTTGGGATTTCTCTAACCAAACCCAATCGAATTCCATGTAAGCTAATTTAGGTCAGGTTGGGCTACGGGATATTTTAAGCTGGCACAATCTACCATGTAATCTGGATTTTTACCAAATATTGTGGAAAGCTAGAAGCAAGATCTCTTTTCCTTAAGGGATGGGACAAAACAAGATCCCTACATTTCCTCCTCCAGAACACCTACAAACTGGACCATTCTGCCTGCCTTTTGAAACATGTTTTTCTCTCTATACATATGGATAAATTGTTTTCAGTTTATCATGCTCTTCAATGAGATTAATAGCTGCCCATCTTCATACTATGTGCATCACATGTGCCAAACATCATTGACCATAAAGGGAAATTTGATCTTATATCTGAAGCTTAAATATGCATACAACTCCTACTCAGATCCCTATCTTTGCAGAACATAGGGCAGAGAGCCATGGAGTCTGGCTTCATATAATAAAAATAATTTCTTATATATAAAAACATAGAATATAGAAATGATCAACAATTATATATTTTATATAGAATTTGTACGCAAAATTATATATCGATGTTATATGTATTGATATTTTTAAATATTTTAAACAACATATTTTTGAAAATATCATAAGAATAAACTGAAATATTTCTTTTCTTTATCATAGCAAAAAGATTGGTTTTTTTATAAAAAGAATCAATAAAAACATATAAAATATGTTGTTTTTATGACATGAACCAAGTTGTAAATATGTATGATAAAACATCAAGAACAACAGAAATGAATGTTGTCTCAGTTGCTTGGAAGAGAATTTAGCTGGCAATGCCATTCCCTCGATCATGCAAAGTACAATTGCATCAATTTTTGCCACAAATTATTAATCATTATTGCCTAACAGAGGCTAGAACATTGCATATAACAAAACAAAGCCTGATGTTATTTCGCCATCCTAAGTGTCTATGCTCATCTTCACCCAACCATACTATGGACAATTCACCCGTCATAGAACCCCCTTTGCTTACCTAAGTTGTTCATACTACTCGTGGCTTAATCGGACTATTTTTTTTCACCTGCCCATGACAAGAAGATATATCTCCAATCAATATAGGGCTTAAAAGCCACCTATTCCTCTGCTTCAATGCGACCATAAAAATTGACCTCCTTTTCTTTTTGGTTGTAAACTACGTTGGCCCTAAATAATACTTGAAAACATTTCCAATGGCTTCAAAAATTATGAACCTATCATGTGAGCCAAAAATTATGTTTACTTAGCATGGCTCAAATACAAATAAAAAAAGTGGAGGTCCCAGTGCATGAAGCTCCTGCCATATCAGGGTCTAGAGCGGGTCAGATGTACACAGCCTAACCTACGTGTAGAGGGACTATTTCTATGTTTCAAGCCCATGACATGTAGGTCAATGGCACCACCTTACAGTTGCACCAAGACCTGTCCCTCATGGCTCAAATAAAAATGATATGCAATATTTTAAATATGTCATCAACAAAAAATATTACCTAAAAAAGAAAAATAACTTTAAAATATGTACAACATAAATATTACGATTATATGAGAAGGCACTTAATAGGTCAAAATTTAAGGTTCTTCCAACTATTTTGGCTCATTTAAAGATAACAAACAATGGCATGTAAAAGGCCAACAAGTACTGATGAAACTATAGGGACTGCGAAACAATTTATCATTCCATTCACATGTCCACACTATTTGTACCTCTGCAAATTTTATGAGATGAAGTCCCAAGATGCGTTCATCTGGTTCACCTAGCACAATATTTCCCATCTGCAAGCACCAGTAAACATATAAGAAAAATCTGCAAGATATACACCATATCAAAACCATCTGCCAATACAGTTTTAAAGGACGAGAGGGCAGCAATAGTTACTATTTCACAAGTTAAACAGAAGACTTACTTTCTTTAGCTCTTCTACATCTTTACCAGATTTCCTTATAATGGAACAAATACGTGCATGTGCATACAAGAGATAAACAGCAGTATTTCCCTGTTCAAGGATGAATACGTAGGTAAAGGATTAATCAAGACAGAAGAAGGTAATTTCCCAGAACAATGAAATTTAATAGTTATCTGCTTCATAAACCAAGGATTATATACTCATCGGAATACACAATAGCAAAGAAATAGTCAAATTATTTATAAGATCAAGCAGCAAGAGCAAATTCATGGTAGTACAGGAATCCACAGAAAAGAGTGTGGCTCTGGGTGGACGTTTGACAGTAAGCTCGACTCTGGGTGGATGTTGGACAATAAGCTCACGTGCAAGAGAGAGAGGGACACTTTTTTCCTTTTTTCTTCTTATTTTTTTTTGGGGGGGGGAGGGGGGTTGTGGGGTTGTGCGAGAGAGAGATTGTGCCTGCATGGCGTTTCAGTATATCATCATATCTTCATCAGTTTCTAGTGTAGAAGATCATAAGACAACACATGCACAAACTGCTTCGTCCCAGGAAGTGAGTGTATATAGAACATTTTACACTGAAATGCATTGGATGTTCTATGTAATGAGCACACAACCACCACCAATAAGAATCAAAAATAATGGCCATCAATCCACAGATAAGAACGTTGAGGGGAAAAAAATCCGATGCCATTTCAGTGTTATCTAACAGCTGCCCAAATAATCAAAGATACTGAGATAAAACTGTACCTTATCATTTAGCATCTGATCAAAATTAAATGTATAATTAGTCAGCCGATTGTTCTTCAGATCTGCATATCTGTTTCAAGATGAAATTACACTAATATCAACATGTAAAGATAATTCAAACCAACAGGAATTAAGATGTGCTGACTGGTAAACTTTACTCACCACCCAAAATAATGTAGGCAGCTGAAAAAGAACTGGTAAAGACACTAGTTTCTAAATCTCGTTTTCCCAGCCAAAAAGAAATATCCTTTCATATCAAAAAATTGGTAATAAGGAGAATCCACATCTAGCATCATGACTGAAACATAGGTCTGTGATATTTACATTAACAAAGCAATTTGCCAACCATCTGAAGTTTTTAAGATGCTTTATTGAGATTATGTGTTCGAAGCTTAGAGATCACGTGCATATTCATAAACTAAACAGGGTATAAATGCAACAACTGCGAAAACACATTGAGTAGCAAAATCTAAAACCTTTGCCAGAATTGAAGGTAGATGTGCAAAGACAAGTTATAGAGAGCATACTTGACAGCGCCATAGCCAATTGCTTCAGCAGTTTTCTCAAGCTCCTCGTCTGTCCAATCTGCAATTTTACCTGATCCAAGGTAATGAATTGTTACATAACACTCATATATAACTTGTAAAAGAATTAGAAGATTCCTAACATGCTTTCATTGTTCTTAATTGAGCATCCAAGAAAAGGATGGTTCATACAGGAAAGAACTAACTGATTTGCGAGGATCCATAAAACAAAGCCACAAAAAAACAAACCAAAGAGTAAGCCAGGCTATCTTAATACCATTCTCCTCAAGACGCTTCTTTAGTTCAGTTTTACTGCGACTTTTAGCTTCATCAAGTAACTCTACTAATCGAACAACTTCTGAGCTGCGAGTTCGAAAGCGCTTGCCATCTGATCCAAGAACAAGACCAAACCCAACATGACTTACTTTGGGATACAAATTTCCATTGGAATCTGGAAGCCAACCAGCTCGTCTAGCAGCCTGAAAGACAGGACTACAGCATAAGCCTCATGACAACCATTCATTTTAGCTTATCAGGAAAAAGTAATATAATCATTACTATACAACTAAAATGAAACTTAAAGTTCACTGCTAAGCATTAAAAGTAGACAGTTAACTGAGGCTACTTATCAGTACTAAGCTGCAAGTGAGGAGTATAAAAAGATGATGAATTAAATTAGTAAGATGGACAAAAGGATATTATCACTGACTACAGAATAATGAACGTAGTACATAATACTTACACTGAAAAGCATATCGAAGTGCTGTGACTGACCAACATCTGTTACATATATCATCCAATTTGCTTTCTCAATGTTAAGACGATACCTTCAAAAGGTTAAAAAGCAACATCAATGAGCCATCTTGACCATATATACAACTTCAGATGCACATCATGAATCAGTAGAAAATTAGGAAGTTGTGTGACATAAATTAGAGTTGTCATTTTCATGCAAAAGCATATTAAAGATGGAGAATCAGAACAATACAAATAAATGTCGGTCCATGATAATTCAGGTAAAATGGACAAATCACAATTGAAATTCACCAAGGAATTAAAGCAATCCAGTAAGAGAAGTTACAATAATATATGGCAGAAATTAACATGAACTGGCAAACAAACAGATGCACAAGGTAAAAAACAATCACAAGTACTCCACAAGTTATATCGCACAAGAACTGTCATTCGAGAAAGACAGTAGTCAACAAATAGAGACATGCACTCTCTGCCATGATAGGAACCAAAAATAGTGCCAGAATCTGGATTACCACCAAGAGCTAAACATCTATGCATTTCAATTACCAAAAAACACCTATGCATCTATACTACAAAAACTAAAGACAATTACATAACTGGAAAAAAAGATATGACTGGTAAACTACCAATTTTAAAGTTCACCCTTCTCTCCCCCACCCCAAACAAAACAAAAAGGGCAAATAAGAAAAAGAAAGAAACTCACCAACCAAAATATCTAAAAGAATGAACACCCACAAAGGCCAAATCCAGAGGGGGGAAAAATCCTAAATGGACATCAAAGGGGTGGCTGCACAAAAAACCCAATCTGAAAGCAAAAGAGGTTATCATACAAATCAATTTTGTGCAACTGTTTCTATTTAAAAATATAATTAAACATTAAAATCTAAATAGGAGCCTTGAGACAAGGAAAAAAAATCTTTAGAATAACTTGAGCTAGATAAGAGTGGTGAGATTTGACAGAAATGGGACGACAAGAACGCAACAGGATATGTCCAATGGGTACAGGGAAACTAAATTGAAACTGAAGCAATGATGATGCTAATTTTTGACAGCAGAGGAAATCCTAAGAGCCCTTCAGATCAGCTTGAGGACCACTGGTGGCTAGTGACTATCAGAGGCTAGAAAAAGTGATCACAAGTCACCATAGAGACAGGCAACGAACACATTTAGCGCCAATAAAGGATTTGATGACCAATACCATTATAAAATCATCTCCCAAACAACATTCAGAACCCTATATAGGTCAGGCTAAATTTAACAATTTTCTTTCAACTGTTACAAATAGGTGATTACAATTATGTGGCAACATAGTGGAACTAAGTGATGGTCTAACTTGGTGAAAACACAGCCACAATGCTTAAACCCAAATTACTCATCAAAGAAAATCACAAATAAGCAGTCATCCTCTAATGACACATCTTTGAGATTTTCTTCAAGTTTGTAAGAAGACAACCCCAGGCTCATTTACCATGCAACCAAAGGAATAGGTGTTGGAACAAATTAAAATCTACTGCAAGGATGTATGCTACTAGACCTGCCCTAACAATACTAAGTGGAATCATATGATGCTCAAAAAGATGTATACTAAACAAACATTAATGGGTAATACAGAATTTATTAAGTGTTTATAACAATGCTCATGGATACGGACATGATCCATTGTTCTTTGACTTGTTTGATATTCTGATCTTAATTATAAAAATTATTCTAACAAACATCTAGCCATAATTTATTAGGCTAGATAAGAAGAAGAGGTACAAACATAAAGCAATTGCAACTGATTCTCAAACAAACTAACCAAAGAGCAGCTAAATCAGTTGAGGCATAGTTGTATCCTCCATCTCTCTTAACAACAATCAAAGGGATCTGATGTCCTTCAACAAATATCACACGCGCACCATCACTTTCCTCGATCAACCCTTTATGAGACAGTTCCTCCAAAACACCTGGAATATAAGGATTATAAAAGCTTTCCCCCTGAAAAAAAAATTAACATCTTAGATGTTGCTTTATTGTCCAAGTCTGAAAAAAAATAATTCAAATGAAACATAGCTTGGAAAAACAGAGACATAAAAGAATTTAAACTTTTTACACATCAACGACAGGACTGCGCTTGTAAATGGGTCAAATAACACTCATTTCAGCTCCTTAATAGTGTTTGTGGGAATGGGGAGGAACAATTGCGAAATACATTAAGCAATGTGCATGTAAAGGGTATTGTTTGTAGTATCAGAACATCCAGGCAGAAAAAGTAAATGGCATGCCAATTAAGGTAGAGCGATGTTCATGCCAGACTTAACAAGTATGTTTCTGATTTCAGAAGGAGAAAATTAAACCACCATTTCTATTTGAGCCTCCATGTATCTTTGATTTTATTTAATCAATTAAGCAAGCATCTGGACATTATATTACCATATTGATGATGATGAATTTCATTTTTATGAGGCTTGCCACCAGCACAATATAATAAAACAAAAGAAAATATAAGATTCAAAAACAATCACGAGCGTGGACTAAAAGACAAAACATGTCAAAATCCAAGAGGTGGGAAATCAAGAAATTGGTACTCTTAAAAAACTCCAATTAATAGTTCAGCCTATATCAGTGGCTTGGTTTCTTGTAGCACTAAATATTCCTTTTAATTCATGCATCAGGTCTGCATGTTCCTTCACAATTCCACAAAAAGGCAAGGTAATTTTTGAAAAACAAAAGGCATCCTTTGAATAAATATCTCTAAGGCCCCTCCAACATGGCAAGTCCATCCTAAACATAAATCTTAAGATCACAAACTTCTTCACCTGAGTGTCACATATGCTCCAATTAGAAACCTATTGATTATATGCAAATAATCATGTACAAATCCAAAAGCACAAATGTGGTCCAAACTCCAAAGAACTCATAAATATCAACATTCATACACAACAACCAATAATCATATTATCAATAACCATTCTTTTGATATTCTTCGTAATCAACTATCAAAACTTCAAAAGCAAGCCAGAATTACACCAAAAAAAAACAAACAATTCCTTAAGTTCAAGGTAAGCAACATTAAATAAAAGAGTGTCTCCTTTTTTTTTTTTTTTTTTGTGCATACTACACTCAAGATTTTATCAGGATTAGGTATAACATCTCCCCTTATCCCTATTCACAAATTAATGCAGATAAACTCAAATTTTATATGCAATAGTTCCACTAATGATGTAGAAAATGGCCATCCATTCATCTGTTAAAGTTAACCTAACCACGGGTTTCTTGCAACGACAAACAAGTTTATCTGGGTTGATGTGAAAATAAGAATAAGAAGAGGTGTCATATGTAATATTGATAAAATCCTGGGTGTGATATGAAAAATTCCTAAATAACAAAATACACTCAAAAGATAAAGCCAAGTCAAGGTTTGTAATCTCGGTACCAGACTCCATACCAGTAACATCCTATTACAGAGTCGATGTGCGGTTTAATACAATATGAGATAGCATACCAAATGTCAATACGATACAGAAAACCATACTAATACAGTAGTGGTAGATATGGTATGCCTCCTACCAGATGGTATGGCAGACCATGAGACAAGTAGTTCATTTCTAAATAAATATACCTTTTCCTCCAAATGAACCCCAAGGCGCTGATACACCAGGTCAAATTCCTTCCTGCTTATTTCACATATTTTTTGCCAAGCATCCCTATATCTGACCTCCCCACCCTGCGATACAACAGATCAAGCAAACAAGAAGATAATTGCAATAGAACAAGGAACAAACTTCAATGAATAATATTTTTTGTCAAAGAAAAATTCAAAATAGAGAGCTTCATGTAACAAATTGTGAAATATGCAATGCCTTCTTACTAATTCATATGGTAAGCAGTATCATGTCGCACAACAAAAGCAAAATGTTCACCTGCAATCGAACCACTGCTCTTTGTGCTCTTTCCATGAAAGTTGAATCTTCATCAAACCTACGTTTTGATGCCTTATAGAATTCCTGACCATCCAATGATAAGAACAATCAGAGGATTCATAGATCAAGATTCTAAAATATAAACTTTTAAAATGCACATTGATACAGCGGTAGAGTATGCATCCTGTCATGAAAACCAGACATATGGGCCAATGTTTGTATAACAAACAGTTTGCTTAATCATTGTAGACTTTTAAAACTAGCTACATAGTTTTTTGTTTCTCTAACAAGTTTTACAAGAAAAAGGTGGTGCAAAGGAAAAAAAATAAAGGAAAGGATCTCTTTCCAATATTTTGTGAAGCACAAAATAAGAAGAGTTAATATTTTGTGGGTCCAACTCTTTGGCATCACTAATACTACAAAATGAATAAACCAACCCACTATTGACCTTTTATGCACCTAAACTTGGACCTGGTGGATCAAAATTAGCATGCACAAAAATTAACCTAGCAAGACTATAAAAAAAGTTTGGGCACCAAATAATATTTGACACAACTCAATTGAAGGTAGAAAAGAAAACAAATCAGACATTCTACACTCAACCTCTCTCATTTGCAAACTGGACGAAGTTAACTGTGATACATATTGTGCAGTCATAAAATATTACTACTGTGCACAACAGAAAGGTATTATGTTATGTAGGGCAGATAACAAGAGTCTCAACCAAGATGATGCTATATACCATTTCTTTATGTATCTCTTGTTCTAAACAACTGGCCACTAAATCAGTCCATAAATGAAAGTGCCAAAATCATCAATTAGCCCTGACTTTGTTCATCATTTAATGACCAAGTATGGCAGCATACACATAATCAGCTTCAATTATCTACTGTATCTAGCCTTGATGATAACACAAGATCATTTGTAACATTTTGTGGGGCATGGAGGGGAGGGGAGAGGGCGGTATGAGGGGAAGGATCTTCAAAGGTCCAATTTCTCTACAAGTTGCTTTCAATATACTCTGCATAATCAGGAAGTATAAACACCCAAACACATACAAATAAAATTAGAAAGTTTCAACCAATTAACTTAGGTGAATCAGATATAGTTCATATTTATCACTCGATGGAGCATTTCCAAATAACCCTAATAAATCTAATTATGTATGAAGCAAAAGAAGTTATTTTCTCAATCAAAATGCTTGGTATAACAGATTCATAAAACTTAAGATTCGGGACATATACAGCAGCAAGTGATACCATATAATTTGGCCAATGAAGCAAAAATATAAAAATGAAATTAGCTGAAGAACAAAGTGTCTGTTGTCCCTAATGATGCATTTAAATTTATCTAGAAACCATGCAGCATTAAGACAGGCACAAATTATTATTCTTCCATTTCACATGTATGCAGAGATGAATTGCTCTACAAACTAGAAATGTGATGAACCAGCTCTCTAACTGCATATGTGTCATAAATGCCATGGTGCTAAGAAATGTCATGTAAGACATATAAGTTGGTAAATCACAGGAGTGACACCTACATTGCCAATAATATGTAGTTTTACTGTCCATATTTTCAGCTACTAGTTAAATCAGTTAAGCAAATCCAAATATTGATAAATATTTACTTAGAATGTTAATATGCTTGGGCGGAGAAACAACACTCGTATATAGATCAAAGCCCACTGCTAAAATAGCAATCACAATGGTTGGCGTAAAACTCAGAAGGATGTCTCGAGAGAAGCGCTAACAGTAAGAATACTTGAATTTTTGTAATAAAAATAAAGTCTTTCTCTCTCGCAAAAAGGAACATCTCACTTATCTCAATTTCTCATAAGAATGTGATTATATTTTTCTTTAACATCATTATTAGACTAAATATACATATAAACTTTAAATGATTTAAAAATCTCCACTAAAGTATCAAAAAATTATGAGATTAGTGTGTAGTAACAATGGAACTGGAAGTGAAATTTCTCAATATGGTTATCATTATTGGTGGCTTTTATTAGAATACCTTGAATATCAGAAGGAAGCAGTACAAAATTCATGCAGTTCCACCATGCTTAACATTCTACATCCTCCTAACTAGATCCTAAATCACTTTCCTATTTGAACCAAAGCATGCATTCCATGAAAAGCATCACAGCTATTTCATAGATGATGTACTTTAGAAAGTATACAGGTGTCTGCAGCAGTATGTGATTTTAAGGCATGATCAGATATCCAGAACCATATAAAGTAAAATTTCCTGCAGAACGTGAAACTATTATTATATCCATATGATTTTCCAGCTCACCTGGAGATCACCAATGGCTTGCTCGCCAGCTTCCTCCCAGTTTGGAAATTTATCAAATAAATGTTCGATCAACATGCCAAACTGTAGAAGATTACATGGACAAATCAATCAGAACAATTATGATTTCAGAATTATGATTAGAAAATGAATTAAAGAGTGGCATGCTGGTATTCATAAATCACGTTGACAAAATGGCAAAAATAAATCATGTTTTCTTACTGACAAAGTTAAGTAAAGAAGCTATCTCAAACTTATAGCTGATTTCGTGATCACACTTAAGGAACTATGTGTTTCCAAATATTATATAGAAAACCAAATGACATGCTAGAAGCTACAAAATGTAAAATAACACTTGATTTTGCCATGTATTTTAATATTTCCTGCAGTTCTTAAACAGCATGCACACAAGACATGCCAACCAAGTCTTCAACAAGATAGCATAGCCTACCATTCCATGAGTAGCAACTTAGAAGATTATCAATGAAAGTATAAAGATTTTATATATAGACACACACACACACACACACACACACACACACACAAAAGGAAAGATTAAAAGGTGAGATGGATTGCAAGAATCCAATAACATCCAGTCTCGTGTTGATGATTAGTCTGGTCAGTTTGACAACAAGGGGGAAGGTCTTGTTGAACTGGAGATACTTTATACAAATTGATTTTGCATATGCAGTAAAATTTATTTATTATAGGTAAGAGAAAAGGAATCAAAACAATCGTAGCATGAAGAACAAAAGACATGAGAATCTGATTTAAGATTAAGCCTTTGGTGCAAAATGGATACCATCACAGAACAAATATATTTGCATCAGAGAGAGATGTCAGTAAGATGACAACGCAAAAGACCACTAATCAAAGATGTTTTTCAAATTAAAAGACAACAAGTTAATCTCCATGAATGAACATACTGAATCTTAAAAAGGTTTACCTGTGTACCCCAGTCACCCACATGGTTTCGTCGAAGAACCTCAACATTTGAGAACTCCAACATGCGAGAAAGAGTATCACCTATTATCGTGGATCTTAAATGGCCCACATGCATTTCCTTCGCAATATTTGGTGATGAGAAGTCCACAACTGCCTTGGGAACTGATAGAATTGGTGCCCATGTCCCAATGCCACTTAACAACATCTTTTGTATACTCTGTACCAAGAAATTTAGATTTATCAAGGTAAATAATAAAAGATAAAGGTCTAAATATGTACAGATTATTTCAAATTTTGTCCTTCTAACCTGAGCTACCCATTTGTCCGACAAAACTATATTCACAAATCCAGGTCCTGCAACTGAGGTGGACTCAATAATATCTGATGGAGGTAGATTTCTCGCAAGAGCCTGCAAAAAAATAATATACAAAGAACTGAAACAAAAGCAGAACAACCAACACCAATATTAAAGGGGAAAAAAGAAAAGCTATGCTGTAGTCATATGATAAAACATAATCATTTTATAAGTCACATATGTCGATTCTGCTCAACAATGTATGAAGCACCTGGCCAACAGAATTGGGATTTCTGAATTCTTTTGACTTTCCTTTTATTCTTGACCACAGGCCCATCGCATTATTACTGCATCAGAGATAATAACAATTTACCATCATTTATTTATCAAAAGTAAACCCAAAGCATTAAACTGACAAATTCCATGTTACTTGCAGTGATGATGCCACCGATGATGGAGCAGTAATTTTAATCATAACTAGTATAGTAACAGTGAATTCAATCATTTTCTAATTAAATATTTTGTCAGATACATCAAAAGAGAATATCTTTAGCTTGAATGGTGTGAAGATCAAAGGTTAAAAACTGTACCACTGATAGTCACCAAACTTTGCTGTGCAAACTTCAACCAACGGCTCTATATTTGGCTCATCTGGGACTGTTGCACTAAGGGATGCTTTGAATAATTTTGACAGCTGCTGTTTGACACTTCCAGCTCTATCTCCGCCCTGTCACATACATGATCCAGCTAAGTGGAAAATAAATGCAAGCCATGGTCTTTAAAGGTGGTCTACATAAGTACTTCCAAAATGAATTCAAGAACTTCAAATATCTACAAGGTTTCCCTACATGACCCATTAATCAAGAATTTAACAGCTTTTATATGCAAAACTCAGCATCAGATGACAATAAGAAGCAATCAAAGTTCATCGCTTTGCAAAGTCTCTAAGAAAAGAATCCAGCTAACAGACAAAAAATAGAAATAGAAAAATTACATATGCTGGCATTGTGCATCATTCACTCAGCGTTCATTCTTTCAAGTAGCCAATGTTCATTGCTTTCCAAAGTCCCTAAGAAAAGAATCAAGCTAACAGACAAATAATAGAAATAGAAAAATTACATATGCTGGTATATGCATCGTTCACTCAGTGTTCATGCTTTCAAGCAGCAATTTTAATCAACAAATCAGAGTGACACCCTGTACTCTGCAATTGTGACTTAAATCTTGCCTTGATATTGCCAAATCCATAATCTACAGATAAATCCAGGGCATGCTCGTAGATTGGAAATTTGAATGGAGAATTCTTAAAACCAGCCCCCATCAGATTAAATTAAACAAAATTAAAAGCAAGTTAACATAACTGACAACAATAGGTATGCAATTAGTATCTACTCTCTAGTTAACAATGATTAATAATGTGCTATTTTCTCAAAGCAAACAGGAAAATGAAACTAAAAGCTAACTGCAAAGCAACTTCAAAACTCTATGCACCAGCATGTTTTGCTGGCTTTCTTTTTCTTCTTTCTTTTCCCTTGAGAGAGGTATCTAGTCCCTGAACAGATGCAGAAGAAATGAACAGCTTGAGCAAGGATTTTAGCTAGTAAAAAGAAAAATTGGCACTAGCTGTCTAGAATATGGTGAATGCTTTTGCCTGAGCCGTTTTTCTCAAATTCACTCATACATGAGTCTATCAAGTCCTCGTGGCACAACAAAAATTCTCAATCAAGTTCTCATAATATCTGGCTGTTTGTCTATCCTTCACTTATCAAAAGTTCAATTCCAGGATTATGATTTACCTATTTATAGCCATTATTAGGTAGACATAACTCAACATTTCATCTGTATTAATTATTATAGCTAAATTAAAGGCTCACGGCACAAAAGGAGATTCTCCTTGCTTAAGATTTAGAGACACAAGTCACACAACTATACAAAGGCTTATTGTTTTCATCCTAGCTAAACAAATTATCAAAGATTTTTTCAATTCTCTTTTACTCATCTAAGTAAGAGTGTTTATCATTTCCTTACCTTGACAAGCTAGTCTTTGATTCCTTCTTCTTTCAACAATAATTTAAGCAAATTACAAGGGCAAAAAGATAAATACATAGGGAAAAATAACACTTTGAAACAGAAAAATGGTCTATTGATAGAAATCAGACCTTGAGATAACACGTGGCAGGTACTCTTGAATAAGGTTTATCCACGGTGGTCAATATTAAAAAAATATTAAAGGGTCCCAAAATCATTCAGTTTGAAACAGACAAGTTCTAATTTATTCCAGATTTCTTGAAAAGGAGTTGCTAAAACTGCCTATTTGAACACTTCAATCTTTTGGTGGTTTTTATGTGTTGCAGAAACAGAAATGTGTTCTGTCTATGTAAATCAGACCTTGTGATAACATGTAGCAGGTACCCTCTCATAAGGTTTATCCATGGCGGTTAATATTAGAAAAAATATTGAAGGGTCACAAACCCCAAATCATTCAGTTCGAAGCTGACAAGTTCTAATTTATTCCAGATCTCTTGCAAAGGGGTTGCTGCAACCGGCTATCTGAACGCTTCAATCTTCTGGTGGGCTTTATGTTTTGATACAACATCTTCATAACTCCCCCCCCCCCCCCCCCCCAACAACCAACCTTGATTTTTTTTTTAAATTTTCTTTTTCCCAGAATTGGCTTTGTCTTCCAGCATATTTTGTTTATCATTTTTGCTGTTAGATGAAAGAACTGATCACATTTGAAGTAGATTCCTTTTGTCCAGTGAAACTAAAGTTGCAGGCGAATAATAACCCATACAAAGAAAAAATAGGAGTCCAAAAGAAACTGCTTCCGAAAAAAGTAGAAAGCTACCAATTTAAAGTTCTAAACTAGACCAAAATAAGTTATCAGTTATCCATGTTTTCTAATTTCATCACCATCGGATTATCTGAGCTCGAATGCCCACCGGAAGAAGAAAAAGAAAAAGAAACATAAGTAAGTCACGGATAGCACAAATCACTCACATCTTCTGCCGCTTGCCCTTCCAAACGAGCAGATTTGGTAGCCTCACCGCTCATGGCTGATGGCAATTCCGTCTTCTTTGTTGCAAGAAATCTCTTAGAAGCCGCCCTGTAGTAACCTGTCTAGTTCCACAAACAAACGACCAAAAGAATCCAATTAAAACTCAAAACCCATTCAATCTGTATCTTATTTCGGGCATTCAACAGTGAGAAGCAAACGCCCGTCACTCCAAGTAAGATTGACACCAAAATAAGCATTCTGACCAAAATTAACTCAGCAAAAAATCCACATTCCCTCTAATTTCCGAAAAAATTCCTCAAGAAGCGGGCGAAGTAACAAGAAGATCAAGGAAAAAAAGACAGCAAAAGATGAGGAAAAGAAGGAGTGTTTTCTTGGTGGAGAGGAGAGGAAAGCGGGAAAAAGAATCATTTTTACCGGAGGGAGCGTGGGGGCAGCGGCGGCGGAGAGAATGGAAGGAACGGGAAGCGGAAGGGAAAGATGAGTGGAATGGTGCCGTCATCGTTAAATATACCCTAACCGCTCCTAATCCTGGAGGGTTTTTGGGTTTCCGTTATTTATCAGGTTTCTCGTCTTTCTTGGTTTCCAACTTACTACGGCCTCCCATTGTTTTGTGGCCCGTAACGTTCGAGCGCCCGCTGGGCCCAATGGTTTTGAGACGCCCGGTTGAGACTTTAATAAGGCGGACTAATTGACGGAAACGGCCCATCCGTATGGAACGGTAATGCAGCCCGGCCCACCAACCGAGGGACAATTTACGTCGATGCATCGAAAGTGAGTCATGTGTTGAAACGTAGCTAAGGTTCTATTAATCTGATATCTCATAAAAATCAAATTAAATTCAATATTTGGATTTTAGCTATGATGCTTGAAGCGATCATTATGTTTAAAAAAAAAGGGAGAAAAACTATGGAAGCTGAATGGTGAAATAAACCGATTTGAAGTTAAACCCATTCCTTAGAGCAAATGGAATGATGAGATGTGCTGGGGCTCAACAATGGTTGTCTGGTCATCGTATAAATACCATCGACAGAAAATTATTCATAATTTTTTTTGATAAATAATAAATTATTAGAAGTCATATATTGATGATGGTAGGTGGAATGGTTTGTAATCACAATATGGAATATCTTCGGATATATTATTCAAACTATCCTAGATATAAATTTAAGTTTTTTACCTGTGCCTTGCAGTGTATAAATTTCATTTAAACTAGTGAAGGAGAAATATGTCTGAAGCAACTATACGCTTGTAGTTGAGAATGATAGGGAAAACAATATCTGCAAAGTCTGAAGTGAACCTTTTAATATTTTTTGGTTCTTTTGTAATGTGCAATAATTATTTTTTGCATATCTTTGGATTGAACACATCTTTGGTTTGTAGCCACACATAATTGGGGAAAAAAAATCTTCACACAAAGATTCAATGCTTAGCCTTATAGGATCTTATGGTTGATTTTTATTTTTTAACTTTTAATATCAATACTAATAACATAAGGAGAACTCCCTCAAATGTAGATTGGACATTTGAGGACCTTTCGAGAAGTGCTATCAACCCGAGGGAAGAGAAAAGACATGCAACATTCAACTTCTATGCTCAATATCCTAAATCGTTCTCATATATTTGTGGCATGTTGCCAGGATCTAGTATTCCATAAACACAGAGAGGAGGTTTAGAATTGCAACGTGTCAGGGAGATTTTAAAATCCATATCAGAGGTCATGCATGAATTTGTTGTCTCCAAGGCAATTTCTTTTGGATTGAGAAACAACATGATAAGTTTCATCAATTTATTACATAATATTTTAGACAATGATATCGAGTGCCTTAAAAATATTAGCACGCTAGTATGGGTGGGTAGCATGGGTTTACAACTATCAGAATCCACTTTAGTTAGTGATCGTGCATGACTACAATAAATGGCATAAATGGATTCGTAACAGCCCCAGCTTCCAAAGTGGAGAGCAGCCCATGTCATCCACAGATATTTTTCAAGCATCACTTTTTAATTATACGTTGGACCAGAAACAACAGGACGCAACAAGGAGTTTAGAAGAAAGTGGACGCAATGCTCCAGTTCTCAGCCACACCGGACGTAGAGATCTCGAATTCGAATATTATGATTGCGACTAAAATCTTTGGATAAGATATCCTGTCAATGACGAAACGAGATGTACAGTGGACCACCGATTAGTGGCTCCAAATGGATGACCTTGGTGCACGTACGTGCCCGATGGAAAAGGGGACGTACCATGCCGTGAACTTTTTCCTCTAATGCGCTATTGACGTGTGGCTTCGACGTGGTTCCCATTACCGTACCTTTATAAATTGTGCACCACCTCTTCCTTTCTATCGTGGACATCGAAGTGGGAAGATGGATTCAGGGCTACGTTGTTTCCTTCGTACTTTGTGGTTCTTCTTCTTCTTCTTCTTTGCCTTCGCTGTTTTAGCAGGCAACGCCATTCCGATTTCAGGTAAGTAAGTGGCATCTTCTTTTTTTTTTTTTTTTTTCTATCCCTTGCTGCTCTGGCGTGATCTGAAGCCTGCTCGTCAAGATCATAGTTGGTCATACTATTTTAGATAGTGTTTGATTATTAAAAATAAAATAAAATAAAAATTTATTTTATTTTATTTTTTAAACATACTATAAAATAATGATGGGACTCACAAATTTAGCAATTTCAATCAAAGATATGTTAATTGTACCTTATTGTCTACTATCTGATTTAAACTATTTCATATTGGATCATGAAATAGCTTATTCTATCTGCATCATTACAAAAAATTTTACTTTATTCTACGTTAGAGAATAACATCATCTTATTTCTGATGAATCTCATGGATTTTCAATCAAATATAAAATTAAAATATAGATGATGAATAAATATTTTAAAATATTAATATTTTTATTTTAAAAATATCATTTTGACTACCAAACATTACTATGTAAAGAGTTCCTCCAATAAAGATGGTAGCAGGTTTTTCTTCTTTTCTGAATTAACCACACCATATCAAGATTTTATGCCATACGCTAGCCACATGAGAATGGTGGTAGGCGATCGAGTCTTATCGTCAGGACAGCGTTATGGATGACAGGCACACACATCAAGAACAAATGTGGGATCTTCTGGGCAGCATAATTAATTTTGACGCAGGAAGTGTTTGACGTACGTGTTTGATTCTGGTTAAAATGCTGCGCAGGGGAAGGGGTGCGAACAGCGGAAGGGGAGGGACGGTCTCTCAGAGTTCGCGGCGACGACTACAGCGACCCACGGGCGAACCCAGAGCACGACCCCAAGCACAGGGTGGGGCGGGGTGGAGGTAGGAAGTCCATTTGAGCAGCCATAAACTCAGAGCCCCTGGTTGCCGCCTGATGCAAGGATGGAGGAAGAGGTCTTCCATGCGGGCGTTCCAGGAGCTGGTGAAACGAAATAAAGAGGAAGTGGACGCTTTAATTTTAATAATATTTGGTCTATGTACGGTAAAATAAGGAATTATAGTCAATTGTATAGCATTTTGTTTGATCACCTTTTGAATTTTTTGATGGTTAAGTTACACTTAATGATATCAATGAAATGTCCGGAGCGGGGTAAACGTGAAAGAAAAATGGGGAGATGTTAGAATAGTGATTTTTTTTTTTTTTTTTTTTTTTTTTTTTGATGAAAAGAGAAGCAGGTGAGCTGCCACCCTCTTTTTATTGAACAGAATAATTACAGAATGTGTATGGAAAGAAAAAGTGCAAGAAGATCCAAGCTACAAAAGATCAAAAAAGAGAGTCCAGCCATCATTTAAAATGCCAGAAGATCAAAAAGGAAAATTAAATACTTGCATTTAAGTTCCTGCTGAAATCTGAAGTGAACAGAGGATAACAGGATGAGCAAACAGCAACACTTGTTAATATTTATACACTTTAATTGCTCAACTTCCTTTGGGCTAAAACAGATAGCCAACGTTCTTTGATTCCATACCTAAATTTAGCCATATCCAGATATTCTGGATATTTATGTTGTTCGGTATTCCATAACATCCACGTCCGTGACTCGTCCACCGTATAAAAGTCCTGATAACAATTCCATCCTCTCCATTTTGATCTTTATTTACATTTCATGGCCAAATAATTATGCAGTAGGGGAGCCCTGTCCCTAGCAGAATGGTAGTTTGCGAGCTGTCCTGTGGAGAATCACCACTATTAACACATGGTGTAAATTTGTTTCAATATATCCAACCTCAAATTTGCATTCCATGTTTTTTTAAGATTCAGTGAAATAATGAGCAGAAATTCTTCTAATTAAACCAGTACGTGGACGTTATACGAAGTTCTTTTTTCGATGCATATGTCTAAAATAAGCAGTCTTACATATCAGAATAATCCATTGTAACTTCAAACATGACATAGATTTTGGCCTATTCAGGCAACATTATCCTGTTGTTGTTGAACCCAGTTGCACCTCAAACCTTCAGTAAACCATCATCAGTCCGACAGACCATACCCTGTATTATATCCAGTATGCTCTGATCGCAGGATTTAACTGAAATTAAGGTTTGTATGCGCTCATACCACTGAAATTAAAGGCGACTTGCCTTTCCCAGCACGGCAGGTTTGAAGCTTGCAATCCCTGTGATTTCTCTACCTGTCACCAAACAGTTGATATCATAGGTGCCTTCATATGAGAAAACGGGCTCTGCATCACAGAATGCCTGAAATGACAAGATTCTGGGAGTCAGATGACGTTCAGACTTCAGATGTCATGCACCTAAGCTGTATCGTTGTTAATGAAACTGTGTCGATGAAAGAACAATTTGTAGACAGCGAATGTTGAACACAAACTTTCACGAATCACTTTCTCCTTGAGGCACTTAAGATTCCATATAAAAGACTACATGGCTTGTTAATTTTGCTCAATTCACCACCAACCTGAAATTAAGACTAAAATGCAGCACAGACACAGACGTATCCGTACATCACGCTAACAGCAAGAGTGGTGCAAAAATAGAGCTCTACGGATGAAATGACATAATCTTATTGCTAATGAATTTGAGAAATCAAATTGCTTGGTACCACATGGAGATCCATGGAACTCTGCAAGCAGATGTTTACCAGACTTCACAGACCTGAATCAAATCCATAATTTGGATTCGAGCCCTGAAATTTTATCTTCCAATAGACATTGAAGGAAGAAAGATCCAGATTGTTGTGGCAACAAAAGGAGTTGCCCACATGTTGTTGGATAGATGGCTAGGAACCAACTAAAATTATAAGAGCAGTCCATGTATAGATTTGAAAAGCCTCCACATGTGAAATTCCTGCCCATGAATTTATTCTCAACTGCTTTGCTGAAGGTGTAATCAACCAAAAGGACAATAAAAAACCATGCATAGCAAGATTCTATGAGTTGATGAGAAAGCCAGGACTTCATAGTTCATACAAATAAAAACTAACTAGAACATGATGCACTCGATCTAAATTAGACTTGTATTCTGCCAATACAACTGGTCCATTTGTCACAAAACTCCATTCCTATCTCTGTCCATATCATCTGATAATGAGTGACACATGGTATGGATTTATAAAGAATCATCCCTTCAAAGGAGAATGATATGTAGCATAATAAATTCACCCTGTATAATTTCTACACTATGTTCCTTTAAGTTGTTTTTGTAAAAGAAAAATGAAAGCATCATATTTTATTGAGCACTGCCCCTAAAGAACTAAACAGAAAACAAAAGAAGGTATCTAAACATAATTCCAGACCATATCTTTAAAATGGAATGCCAATACTCCATAGGAGCAAATGGAGAGCAAAAATCATTAAGATATTTATGTAAATGGGACAAGACTTACTGGTTATGAAATTTTTGCAATCAAAAATTACATCCCTCAAAAGAAATAAAATATATAGATAACTATATCTAATTTAGAATATTTTTGTTTCCCAAAAATTATGTTATCCTAGAACAAGGGAATAACGGGATAAAAAGGCATTATGGATCAGTTTATATAACTTTAAAAAGGTTTCATGATTTCAGAAAGCTGTACATATTCTTTCAAAATTTTCCCTGATTTCTCCTTCAACTCAAGTCATTTCATGCACTAAATTTCCCTGAACAAAAAGTACAAGCTATATCAATTGGTGTGAACCAATAATGACATAAGATTCAGAATCGGAAGGTGGGAAGAAAACTATAGACAAGAATCTGATGTACCTTTGCCACTAGAAAATCAGCCAAGATTCCATTGCCACCAAGTAATTCTCGACCAAGAGATACAGTCTCCCTTGCCTTCAAGGAATTCCATGCCTGAAGAACAAAAGTGCATGATTGCTATGGAAAATTGGTTCTATTAACAAAAATGACAAGCAAAAAGAAGTCCCTAGATCATACACAACCTTTCCCAAGCTAGCATGACCTGGAGTCATCTTTCCCGATTCGTACAATTTGCATAAGCGCCAGCCAACAAGAAGCATCGCTTGAATATTACCCAGCATGCGTACAAGCTTCTCTTGGTTAATCTGAAATGCCGCCAATGGAGCTCCAAATTGCTTCCTCTCTTTCAGGTACCTATGTCATCTGATCTCTTAGAACATGCATACAAGATATGCAGATATGAATTGAATTTGTTATACCTGTGGCACATATCAAATACGCCCATTGATATGCCAATAGGTTGCCATGCAACGATAACACGTGAAACAGAAAGGACCTGCTTCAAGCAAGCAGAAATAAGCACTCCACGTAGTGAAAATTATGTATGGATACTGGAAGCAAAATTGCTATTTCTGGGTCAAAATAGCATATAAAAAGGAGCACAAAGGTGACATACATGGAGAGCAAGAGAAAATTTTATGTAAGGACAAGGTGGGGATAAGCAATTTCAGCACAAACAACATTGATGTTGACCAGCTCAAATCATAAAATACGTCACCTATTAAATTCTTGATTTTCCATGACATATATTCCATAGCTCGTGCCTCTTTTTTCTAGATATGATTCATATGAAGTTCACCTTCCTAGAATGCAAATCTTTAGATCATTTTGATAAAAAGTGAAAACAAGAATGTTGGTATGTCAGAGCAGATTCTGATCAGTCATCATGCAAAACTCATTCATATTTCATTTAGTGTTGATCGCAGAATCCGATTTGTCTTAAAGCATGCCCTATGACTACCAAATCTCACTCCATGAGATGGGAAAAGAGCCGGCAAAGAACTCAACTCCACCCAGATTTGTTACAAAAGGCAAATCTGCTGCTTCAATCGACTCAGGGATCAAAGCTTATTGCCTATCACCTAAAAGCTCTGAATAAGGCCTCAGTTATATGTATAAAAAATAATGAGTAATGCAGGAGAAGCAAATAGGTTTTTTTTTAATGAGTATATGAAGAACAAGAATTTCTTTTCAGTTCAGATATAAATTAAATCATAATACCTAACCATTCCTCATCTCCTAACTAGTCAGGGATGGCTACATGAATCCTTTTCCTCCATTCCACTCGATTTAGGTCCATATTTTCTGAGGGGTGTTAAGATATTCAGTCTTTCTTCATACCATTTATTGATCAACCAAAACAAGCCAAAAGATAAATCATGTGCCAGAATACCTTGGCTGTATCCTGGAAAGAATTAACACCTGGCAACCTGTCTTCATCAGGAACAAAAACTTTCTTAAAGAGAATGTCACCATTCTGAACAATCCTCAGACCAATTTTATTTTCAATTTTTGTGGCCCTCAATCCAGGAGCATCTTTCTTCACAATGAACCTGGAAGCAATAAAAAAAAGCTGTAAACATTTCACTAAAACAAATCTGGCATCTTAAAGTGTTTCAGTTCCTCAATACCAGGATAATGAGTTTGCACTCCAAAATTTTTTGCATAAACACTAATTCAAAAGCTCCTTTTTTTCACTGCAAATGCACTCATATGCACTTAAAAATATAGAGAAAGTATGGTACAAAATTTACCCATTTATCTGGTTTGTGCTTATGTTTCTAGCGAAAACAAGGAAAACATCAGCGAAAGTACTGTTTGCTATCCAACGCTTTGGGCCATCTATTATCCAACCTCCTGCAACCTGTTCCACCACAATAATTGACATACCATAAATACTAAGCAATTGAAACTGAACACGTAAGGAATGAACGCAATTTGCAAGTATTGAGTAAATGATCGAATGTGGTATAAGATGGTATAACTAGTCAATATAATACTTAAGTATCGAACCTTTGTTGCAATGGTTTTCAGAGAGCTTGCATCACTTCCATAGTCTGGCTCAGTCAAAGCCTGTGATATATAACTTGATTAATGAAAAACCATAATGATTCTCACTGAACATATCAAATATGCATTTTACACTTACCCAGCAAGCAACAGTATGCAACTGAGCTAATGATGGTAAGTATTTCTGCTTTTGTGCCTCTGACCCACACAGTGCTATTCTTGACAGGAAGGAACAAGATATCAAAGGCAAAACTTAGTTTTCAAAAATCTGTTCCTCAGCATTCTCATGAAATTAACAAATGGCCATAAAATCTGGACATATCAACTGGGATTTTTACCAATTGTAAGCATGGCCAAGGAAGAATGCGCCAAAATAAAGGTTGAACAGCTTGCATCTACTCTGGCAATTTCTGCCATTGCAAGAGCACTTCCAGTAATAGAGAGCCCCGGGCATCCATAGCCCTGTTGAGAACAATGTCTAAAATGCCTCTTTGCACAGTTTTAAACCTTGGTCTAGGATGAACATGGAACAGTACCTTTATAGTTCCTCCAGCAACACTCAAGGTAGCAAGCTTAGGAATTACATGAAAAGGAAACTCTGCCTTCTCCCAGTACTGAAGTAACAATGTTTGCACCAATCACAAATATGGAAGCACCAACTCCAGATACAGGTGTATTACATTGAAGAGCTTAGATATTGAGATAAACAAATAAGCAAGAAATACTAATATAGCAAACAACAAAAGCAAACTAGCACTCACAGTTTGATCTAGTCTGCATTACCTGAAACTGAAGCTTGCAGAAAGGTGTCAAAGTGGCAACTATGGTTACTTTAATATGCATAATACATCAAGAGCTCCATTCAAAAAACTAATTTAAGCAAAGTTCTAATGAAGTGAAAAGGCAGGCAAATTTTAGGTGTAGGAAGAAGCATGCCTAGACTACATAACTTATGTTTGTGTTTATTGTGCATAGCTGAAAAAAAAAAGAGAGAGAAGTATTACATAAGCTTCACATATAAACTATAAAACCCTCATGATATAACTTAACAGAGTGAAACACCCTTCTCCTTTACAAGATAAAACTAAACTGAGCAAAATAATATATGTCGAAAGAATTAAACTCCCAACCAGCTGCACCCAATTCAAGAATTCTCAACTAAACTTGGCAGCATCTTTTCTCAACTAAACTTGGCAGCATCTTTTCATCGCAGTCATCAGTGTCATTCTTGGTCTCCTACTGATCTTTTAAGCTCTTCTAGAAGATATCATTATAATTTTCTAACTCGTGGACTAAATGAATGTTTATAAGAAAATTATGTTCACAACCTGTTGACTGCCTTAGTTGGATGAGGAAGGAAAAAAAGCAATCAATATCAGCAAAATATGATTGTTGATGCATCACTACATATCCACAAGCTGAATTCAGTGATCTTGCAAAACAGTATATCGCAATCTTTTTCCTGTTTGATGTTTGAAGCAGCAAGGTTATTGAAATGACAGTCAAAAGTTGACGTGCTAACAGCTTCAGGTAGTTTAGAGTGCTGGATTTTTTTTTTTTTAATCCTTTTTTTGCAGATTTTCCATGGGAATGGCTATGATACTTGGGATAATGGAAATTCCTTCAATTAGGTGGCTTCAGTTATTTATGGAATGAAATAACCTGATAGAATCACTTTTTAACTGTTCTTAAAAGTTCATAGGCCAAACAAAGAAGTTTCAAAAACATTGAACCATGCTATAATTATATTTCAAATAATGCACATGATTTGAGCATATTATTTTACAGAAACAAAAATAGTAATAATAATAATAATACTGCCATGAGGTACTACATAAGGATTCAGAAAAGCAGGTTTGTATGGATGACATTCAAATCCATGTGCATATGCACGTATGTAGATAGTGTGAAAACAATAGCCTTGATGAAGGAAGAAAACATTAGAAATTGAAATATCTCCAGCATATAAGTTAAGATAAATGGTGTCCTAGGAAAAAAGCATTTGGTATTGAGAAAAATGCGTGAAAAGAAGAGAACTACTTGTGCCATTATGGGAGCTACTTCTTTTTCCATGACCTCTCGGACTTTTCTTCGCAAAGCCTTTTCTTTAGGACTCAACAAATCATCAAATTGGTAATAATCTGATCCTGCAATAACAGAATGAAAACTCAATATGTTAGCATGAAGTTAAATAAGAAAGTGGCGCACTAAATGTTGATGAAAATATATTTACAATTGAGAAGTTTATAAGTGATAAATAAGGTACAGAATAGTGGCTGTCCCATGTGATCTAGTATAGTGTAAAGTCATCCAAAACATCTTGCATGGCATCAAAAGTCACATAGGTCTATAAATTATTGTAAAATCATTGAGATCAATGTATTTTAGTATAGTACTTATTTTATTTTGTTGACCTTCGATTCTTATATCATTCCCCAATATAAGGCAAACAGGAAAATATTACAAAGGAAAACAGGAAAATGCATAATAAGAATCCTAACTTAGCAGTCCTTATCTCATATATATGAGTTCAGTTTATGGGTTGTTAAATGAGTATTGAATTTGACGACCTCATGCTATTACCTCTTGACATCAACCATCTATGAACTAATGCCTGATTTTAGGCCGGCAACTCTGGGAAAGAATGATCTCCATCATGAAACCTAGCAGACTATTTATGCGAGGGAAAATTCTATATGCTGATTATTGAAATTAGTCTCTCATAAGGAGGATAATGTCTGCTATCACATTCTACTGCAAAAATTGGAGGTTGGTATTACTATATCAGCATGGTTAGTATGTCGCCATATGTAATCCAAGGGGTAAAATATTGCAAGATTTTGATTTTTCCCAACTCCCATATTATGTAAGTCTCACTTGGATTACAGCTGTAACAGAACGAGAGACAGCAGCAATGTGGGTTGTGATTTGGTCGAACCACATCAACTTTCATGAAAAATAAGTCACTGATTGAAGGTAGACAATTATGATTCATGGTCACAGGTTTTGTCCAAAAGGAGACATAGGCCAATATATATATATATATATATATATATATATATTCTGAACTGAATATGAGACCAAAACAGATACTGCTTTTTGGTGCCTATCTGAACTTATTGGATGAAAGTCCATTTAAGCAGGGTGATGGGCAATTTTTTTAATAAATTTAATCTGTTTCAGATCCAATCACAACAAACAGTTGGTCCAATTTAATAGGAGTTTATTCCAACCAAAATCGGATGTTTAGGACAGGTCATAGTATGGTATTTAATTTGGGATCTCCAACAGTATGCATACATAGGATAACTAGTTCTTTTCTGAAGGTGATCTCAAGTAATTTGGGAATCTTGGTGGTGCAGGTTATGCAGCCTCTTTCAATTCCCCCTCCATCCCTCTCAAATGAGTTGAAGGCTCAAATTGCATTTTACATACAGATAAGAGTTTGTACAAATATATAACAGAATACAGAGAGCCCCTTTTTAATGGATCAGCTAAATAATGCAATGGACCCCAACATGCAATTGTCAATAATCCGTTGATGCATTATTAAATCTCATGGAATCTTCATCAATAGTCTGAAACATTGCAAGAAGCAGCAGAGAATATTATAGGTACACACACACACACACAAAAAAAAAAAAAAAAAGAAAGAAAAGGCCCCTACGCCTACCATTTCATTGGGTAAAGATATTCACAAAAAAGATTCAACTTTTGACCTTCGCCATGAAATGCCTTTTGAATTTCATGTGAGCATCTTAAGATATAGGACTTAACTTGCATGTAGGATTCACAAAGAAATATTGAATAGCAGAATGAGAGTCATGCCAAAGCCCATGCATCAATTATTTTGTGTTGATGATGTAGCAGATCTTAATTTTCAGTAATTAGTGTAAGCTATTGATAATTACAAATCTGACCTGACGGAGGAAAAATTGATGCAGGTGTTGCCTGAGGAAATGCAGCAGATATGTCTAGTGCTGGCAATCCAATACGTGAACTTGTAACTTCCTTGGAACAATTACCTGATGTTTGAGTTGAAAAAACTCTTTATGTGACCGATCATACATGGATCAGTAGCTTGATCATTCAAATATTTATATCATGCAAAAATATCATAATTCTACTGCCAAACTGAGCATCATGGATTTGACCTTTCCACAAAAAGAAACATAGTGATAGCAAATAAAGCAATCACATAGCAGCTAGCTATGATGTTCTAAAATCTAACACAATGTAGCATGCATGATGTATAACATTTTCTATCAAATGATTGAAGAGGTCATGTTCATGACCACGCACAGGAATCACTTGATGTTTGCACACACGATAACTATTGCGATCCGGTCAGCCAGGTTCATAAGGAAGGACTGGCTCTCGGGATGCGTCCATAGCCCGTGTTGGACATAAGGCGGCCCCACCTGCCTGTGGCCCTCCCAATCAGGGGACCGAGCCTGTTGCGGGGAGACCTGCATGGGTTATCAGTGTTGCGGTCCAGTCAACCAGGCTCATAAGAAAGGACTGGCTCCCGAGACGCGCCTATAGCCCATATCGGATGTAAGACGGCTCCACCCGCCTATGAGGTATTGTCCTTTTTGGGCATCCCCGTAAGGTCCCCACACGGCTTTGTCCCCATAGGCCGCTTTGTGGGCCAAAAGGCGCCTCACAAGGGGCGGGAGGGTTTCACAAGCCTTATAAGGCGAGGTGGCCTGATTGAACAGCTGATGTGGGACTAAATAGTCCGCTCCCTCTCCGCAACAATTTTTGGTGGCCCATGCAGGTCTCTCCCCAACAGATTCGGTCTTCTGACTTGAGGGGCCACTGTTGCAGAGGGGGAGCGGACTATTTAGTCCCACATCGACTGTTCAGTCAGGCCATCTCGCCTTATAAGGCTTGTGAAACCCTCCAGCCTCTTGTGAGGTGCTTTTGGCTCCCAAAACGGCCCACGAGGATAAAATCGTGCAAGGACCCTATGGGGACGCCCAAAACGGACAATATCTCACAGACGGATGGGGCCGTCTTATGCTGGATACGGGCTATGAGCGCATCTCAAGAGCCGGCCCTTTCTTATAAGCCTGGCTGACCGGACCGCAACACTAATGGCACATACAGGTCTCTCCCCAACAGGCTCGATCCCCTGACTGGGGGGGACCACTATTGTGGAGGGAGAGCGGACTATTTAGTCCCACATCGGCTGTTCAGTCAGGCCACCTCGTCTTATAAATCTTGTGAAACCCTCCAGCCCCTTGTGAGGTGCCTTTTGGCCCGCAAAGCAGCCCACAGGGACAAAGCCGTGCGGGATCCTACGAGAACGTCCAAAGCTAGCAATACCTCACAGACAAGTGGGGCCACTTTACACTCAACACAGGCTACGAGCGCATCTCGGGAGCCGGTCCTTCCTTATGAGTCTGGCTGACCAGACCGCAACACTAGTAGCCCATACAGGTCTTCCCCCAATAGGCTCAATCTCCTGACTGGGAGAGCCACTGTTGTGAAGATGGAGCGGACTATTTAGTCCCACATCAGCTGTTCAATCAGGCCACCTCGCCTTATAAGGCTTGTGAAACCCTCAAGTCCCTTGTGAGGCGCCTTTTGGTCTGCAAAACGACCCACGGAGAAAGCCGTACAGAGACCCTACGGGGACGCCTAAAGTGGATAATACCTCACAGACGGGTGGGGCCGCCTTACGCCCGACACAGGCTATGAGCGCATCCTGAGAGCCGGTCATTCCTTATGAGCTTGGCTGACCAAACTGCAACAGTGGTGGTCCATACAGGTCTCCCCCTAACAGGCTCGGTCTCTTGATTGGGGTATCCACTGTTGCGAAGGGGGAGCAAACTATTTAGTCTCACATCGACTGTTCAGTCAGGCCACCTCGCCTTATAAGACTTATGAAACCCTCCAGCCCCTTGTGAGGCACCTTTTGGCCCGCAAAGTGGCACACGGGGATAAAACCGTGCGAGGACCCTACGGAGACACCCAAAGCAGACAATACCTCATAGGCGGGTGGGGCCATCTTGTGTCCGACATGGGCTATAGGCGCATACCGGGAGACAGTCCTTCCTTACGAGCTTGGCTGACCGGACTGTAACAATAACCATGGGCATCAAGCAGCTTCTCACATTTGTCTTGTTAGAATTTGACGCCTCGAGATTCAGCCCACATTGAGCCCACAGCGTGATTCGCGATGAAAAATGGAGTCCAATGAGATCAAGATCATCCGAAACGGAGCTCGGATGGAGGAGATACGAGCTTTTGAAGTCGGCATGAGATCCGAGGCGGCGGAGGACCGCCGGCGGCCGGCGGCGGGCGGCAGCGGCGCGGCCGCAGGCGGGCCTGCGGCGGCGACGCGCGGGATGCGTGACCCAGGCCCGCAACCCAGGCGGGCACAGGCCGGCCCAGGCCCAAGCGCCCTGCCTGGGCCCTGTGCCCCAGTCCACCGTGGACCGGGCGATCCACGGCTGGACCTGTGGACCGCATGGGCATTTTCCACGCGTTTCTTACGGTCCACGGCACTATTCCATAGACCGGAGCACGATCGGAGGGCCCAGAGATGTCCCGATCTTGATCCGACGGTCCAGAGGTTATTTGGCTTTGTTTAAGACTCATAATCCATCTCTAATCAGGGTTTAAGCCCTTTAAATAGGACTGATTGGTAACAGAGAGAGGACGGTGCTCTGATTTTTAGCTGAGGAAGCCGCAAACACCATACGGAGGAACTCGAGAGAAGAGCGAGAGAAATGAGGCTGCTGTGAGAGAAGGAGCAGGGCTCCTGGACAGCGGACGCCAGGCGCTTCAGGGGTTCAGGAGATCTTCCAAGAGAGAGAGAGCTTTTGTGAGGAAAACTTCTAGTGAGAGAGAATTGGGTGTACAAGGGTTGAGGGTGAGGTCTCCTTTTGTAAATTTTTTTTTTCATAGTGAAGTTTGCATACCCCATGGAGGCAAGTCCTTTTGTGGCTGATCCATGTATTTTGATTGTTTTGTTTTGTTTCTTTTTTCTTCCTGCTGCATCGCGTGGTACTGAAAAGGTCTTGGAAGGTGGTGTCCAGGCCAGACATCCATCCAACAAGTGGTATCAGAGTAAGACAGTACAAGGGCGCAGATTGCAGCGGTGGTGAGCAAAACTGAAGATGGAGAAGACAAGAACAATCAAGATGGAGATCAACAAGTTTGATGGTAAGAGAAATTTCTCTTTGTGGCAGGCAAAGATGAAGGACGTACTCATCCAACAGAGATTGATCGATGCTCTCTTGTGCGATGAGAAGCCGACCATCATAGAGGTGCAGGATTGAAAACGGCTACAGATGCAGGCGGTGAGTATCATCCGCATGTACCTGACGGATGAGGTGGTGATCCATGTGCTGAGCGAGACTTTTTCGATGGTGCTGTGGTCGAAGCTCGAGGAGTTGTGTATGGCGAAGTCTCTCACCAACACTCTTTTCTTCTGAAGACAGTTCTACCAACTGCGGATAACTGAGGGACAGAGCGTGCAGGAGCATCTAATCCACTTCCAGAAGATCCTCACCAACCTACTCAGCGTTGGCAAGAATGTTGAGGAGAAGACCAGGGCACTGGTTTTACTGGCGTCGCTTCTCCCTTCGTACGAACTGCTCTTCTAGTAGGGAAGAGCACCATCAAGATAGACGAGGTCACCGCAGTGATACTCTAAAATGAGGTTCTCAGAAGGGAGAACCCAGCTTCGAGCTCAGGTGGCGGTAGCTCAGCTTTGGTGGCTTCTAGAGGAACAGGAGGCGGTAGACGGAGCGACAGAAGATCGCAAAAAGGGCGGTCCAAGTCCAGGAGAGACTTGAGCAAAATCAGGTGTTACCGGTGTGAGGAGTTGAGGCATCTAGCCAGAGATTGTCCTTTACTCAAAAATCGGACGGTGGCTGCTGTAGCGACGGCCGACAGCGATTCAGATGGAGATGTCCTGGAGATATCTGATGAGGTATCTACTTTTTTTCAATAGTGGATATTAGATTCTGCATGCTCCTATCATGTATGTTGCAGAGAGGAGCAGTTTGACTCCATGGAGAACAGTGAGGACACTGTATATCTGTCGGATGGAACGAGCTGTGCGATCAGAGGCATTGGGACGGTCAGCTGGAGGATATATGACGGTGCAGTGAGGAGATTGGGGGAGGTCCGATACATACCCGATTTCAGACGGAATCTTATTTCACATAGCAGACTAGATTCGAGAGGCTACAGGACGGTAGCTGGTGGAGGAATCCTGAGGGTGCTACGCGGCGATAGGATTGTGCTGGAGGAGAAGAAGGGGAGCAGAGGACATTATTACCTGATGGGGAGTCCAGTGCGAGGTGGAGCTTCGGGAGTCAGACGGAGTCCAGAGCGAGTTAGAGCTCCAAGAAGCGGATCGGGCACGAGACAAGAGACTCGGGAGGATGAGATGCGATGTCACAAGGTGAGATTCCTATTGCCGCAGGACGATGCCTCGAGCAGGTCTCAGGTCAGGAGGAGCACAGCATACAACAGAGATGGGATCGAGCAGCCTGGCTCGACTCTCATGTTTGCCCATCCATGATCAGCAGGCGATTGTCCCAGGGCATGGGGGCGAGGAGATCCAGAAGCTCTCGGAGTTTGGAGGAGGCTGAATATCGAGTCGAGATGAAGATTGTTAGGATTTGATGCCTCGAGATTCAGCCCATATTGAGCTTACAGCGTGATTCGTGGTGAAAAATGGAGTCCAACGAGATCAAGATCACCCGAAACGGAGCTCGGATGGAGGAGATACGAGCTTTTGAAGTCAGCACGAGACCCGAGACAGCGGAGGACCATCGGTGGCCGGCGGTGGCTCGCGGGACGCGTGACCTAGGCCCGCGGCCCAGGCGGGCGGGTGGCCCAGCCGGGCGCGCGGCCCAGCCAGGCGTGCGGCCCAGGCCCAAGCGCCCTACCTGGGCCTTGGGCCCCGATCCACCGTGGACCGGGCGGTCCACAACTGGACCTGTGGACCGCGTGGGCGTTACTCGCGGTCCATGACACTATTCCATGAATCGGAGCAGGATCGGAGGGCCCAGAGACGTCTCGATCTTGATCCGACGGTCCAGGAGTTATTTGGCTTTATTTGGGACTCCTAATCCATCTCTAATCAGGATTTAAGCCCTTTAAATAGGGCTGATCGGTAACAGAGAGAGGACGGTGCTCTGATTTTTAGCTGAGGAAGCCGCAAACACCGTACGGAGAAACCCGAAAGAAGAGCGAGAGGCGTGAGGCTGCTGTGAGAGAAGGAGCAGGGCTCCTGGACAGCAGACGCTAGCCACTTCAGAGGTTCAGGGGGTCTTCCAAGATAAAGAGAGCTTTTGTGAGGGGAACTTCTAGTGAGAGAGAATTGGGTGTACAAAGGTTGAGGGTGAGGTCTCCTCTTGTAAAATTTCTTTTTCATAGTGAAGTTTGCATGCCCCGTGGAGGCGAGCCCTTTTGTGGCTGATCCATGTATTGTGATTGTTTTGTTTTATTTCTTCTTTCTTCCTGCTGCATCGCGTGGTACTGAAAAGGTCTTGGAAGATGGTGTCTAGACCAGACATCCACCCAACATGTCTGTATCTCGAGAATAAATTTATAAAAAGTTGTCCCTATGATAGGAGATGGGAGCTAATTCAGGCTAACAAGAAGTGAGGAGAGGTACTACATTGATGAACAGGAAACAACAAAAAAAAACATCTGAAAGACCCGGAGGTGCAAACAAGGTCATCAGCATCCTGTAATTTCCTGTGTCTAGACATTGTAACCTTCCCAGACAAATGAGAAGCAGAAGAACGGTCTTCACAGACCAGCACTCTTAACCCTGTTCAGATATTAGCAAGAACCAGAGGATCCGTCTTCCTTCTGATGCTATAGAGATCTGAAAACTTTGGCCACGTAGTGCACACCTTGAACTGCAAGGGATGGGTTCAGGAGGATTGGCACATCAAAGAATAAAGCCTTTGCCATAGACTCTGATGCAGTTTCTGTCTTTTGCTGTTACAGAGATGTTTCCAACACTGAAAGGAAGCCAAATTATTTTGGACGGTGGAGACCATAGAACCTTTCCTATTTAAGAACAGGCGTGCGTTCCTCTCGCACCATATTTCCCAACATATAGCAGCGAGAAGCATATCTCCAGCTCTCTTGTGTAATTTTTGATAACTCTTCGATCTCCAGTTCGTCCACAGGTCATGAAGGTTTACCAGTCTTCCTCTGAGTCCCAGTTGCAGCATATCCCCAACATATAGCAGTGAGAGGGGAGCTAACTAAGGTTAAATTGAATTTAGATAAACAATGAGAGGGAAATTTCCCTAAATTTGAAAATATGCAGATATATGTTTGAGGTAGAGATGTTTCTGTTATTTTCTCCTTTTTGTCCCCTCTCTAACAAGTACAACTGCCAACTCTATAGCATTCCTTTGAATGTCAAATGGTAGACATGACTCAATCACCTATTTCACTTTTATCAAAAGAAATCAAGCAGTTCTCAGAAACCAAAGATACCTAGTGCCAATGCAATCCCTTTCATAATCAGTTTGAACCTTTCATTAATAAACCTCAGATAAGAAACTTGCAGTCCTGCTTCAGACTTTCACCACAGGACTTCCCCTTTAACTTGCTCCAGCAACCGTAACACCACATCCCACTATGTGTTCCAACAAGAATTCTCCTTTCCTTATCAATCATCTTTACCCATGTTTTGGTGAAATCCATCTTAGCACTTGATAAACCAGAACATAAGTATACAAATGGTTCCTCAAATCATTTAGAACTTTTTGAACCAAGGAGAGGATGGAGACCATCCATCCTCCCTCTCATGATCCCAACCAAAAGTAGGGTTAGCTTTGCTTTGACCTGAAGAGCAACGACAAGTTGCCGCTGTTTATTATTATTATTATTATTATTATTATTGCAATGATGTTTCCCACAGGAAGAAACTTTGTCTTCGATAAAAATCGATTCTTTTGCACGTTTTTTTCCCCCCAAAAACCCATTAAGCCCGTCTCCTTAGACAAAGACTTCCCCGAATTACTTATTTAACGTACTATTACAGTTCTAAAGTACAAAACTCTCATAGACCCAACTGTAACTGCCACTTCCCTATTAAATGATCTGTACCTGCCGACTAAATTATTTACAGTATCGGATCAAAATCACAAGCAAAATCGAAAATGAAGGCTAAAGCATCATGGAATGAACTGAGGAATGCTTCGTATGAAAGTAAAGTACTCCTGACCTTGGTTTGGAGTCGAGGTGGCCGAGATCTAGTTTACGTGTCAACGGCCTCGGGCACGGCTTTACTTAGACCTGGTCGATTTTTTTTTTTTTTTAAAGCTTCAACTTTATCCAAAGATTGTCAAATCAATTAGTACATGGCACTTTCCACTTTGTAATAATAAATATCAGATGCACAGCTTCTGATTTCTTTTTTAAATTATATTTAAAACATAATATAATAATAAAATAAATTATAATAAATAAAAATTTAAATAAATAAATTTTTATTACATAATAAGTAATTAATTTTACTAATAATCAAATAAAAATTCTTATCATTAAAATCAGTATTTATCTGATAAAAAAAAAAATTTACATCAATTAAATCTTGACGAAGAAACTCCCGCCATTAAACATGGATGCTATTATTATCAACCCCACGCAACACACACGCGCATGCGCGCACGTATATATATATATATATATATTTTATTATTTATAAATATATTATAGTTACATAATAAATTCTAATTAATAAAAAATTTTAATAATTAAAATTCTATGTAATTAATTTTAATGACGATTGAGTAGAAACTACCATCATTTATACCAATTTGATTAATATCACCGGAGAACAGAGAACTTTGAACAATTCTTCCTACAGAAATTCCCATTATTAATGCTGATACCAATAATACTGGAGCTCTTTTCCAGAATAATATAAAAAAAAAACTTAAATACCAAAATATATCAAAACGAAACTTATTTACCAAACTAATGCAGAAGAGAAAAACGCCATTCAAAATGACATTTTTTCCCCTTCCACGTCACCCCCCATTTCCACGGTGGCATCGTCCCAAAAAAAAAAAAAAAAAAAGAAGAAACGCCATTTGGAATGGCGTCTTTAAAAATGCCATTTTGAATGGCGTTTTTAAAAACGCCATTCAAAATGGCGTTTTCAAATTTTTCACAAAAAAAAGGGAAAAAATTGTGAAAAAATGAGAAAATTGATTTTTTAAAATTTGAAATTAATTAATAAATTAAAATTGTAATTTTGATTGAAATTTAAAATATAAAGATTTGAATTTGTAATTCATTAAAAAAATTAATTTAGAATGTTTATTTAAAATATTTTTTAAAAGATGTCAAAAAAAATCTTAAGAAATAAAAAAAAAATTATCATAGAAAATAAAAAAAGAGAAAAAAATATGAAAGAAATAAAAATTTGAAATTTAATTTAAAAACATCATTCGAAATACTTGTCCTAAAAATTTTTAAAAAAATTATAAATTTTTAAATTTTTAAAAAATAAAAAAAAAGAATTATAATGTAAAAATTAAAAAAATAAAATTTTAAAGATTAATTGAAATTAAAATATTATTTCAAATTACTTTCTCAAATAAAAAATAATTAATTTAAAAAAGATTCAAAAAAATTTGAAAAATAGGCTAAAAATTTTTTATAAAAATATAAAGAATTGAAAAAAAATAGAAATTATAATTGTAATTGAATAACAAACTTTATAATTTTTAATTTTAAGAAATAAGAATTATAATTGTAAATGAAATTAAAAATTATATTTTAAATAACTAAATTAATTTAAATATAAATTTTTAAAAAATATTATAAATAAAAGAAAAAAATACGTAATAGAATATCAAAAAGATAAAAATAAAAAAAAATTAAAATTAAAATTTAAAATTATAAAAATTTTAAATTAGATTAGAAAAAATATATCATAAAAGAATAAAATAAAATTAAATTAATTACAATTCTTTTTTTAGAGTATTTTATAAATGTGACTTAAAAAAATTAGATTTGAATTAAATTTTGATAAAAAAAGAAATACATTAAAAAGTTTAAAAAAATGAGGAAAAGTTAAAAAGTTAAAAAGTGAAAATTTTTAAAAAGTCACAAAAAATAAAAATTATAAATTAAAAATTAAAAAAAAATTTAAAGTTTAATTGAAATAAAAATATTTTTTAAATGTAATTTATAAAATTAAAATTAATTTAATTAAAAAAAATTTCAAATAAAATTTAAAAATATCTTAAAAAAATTTCATAAAAAGATAAAGAATTGAAAAAAAATAGAAATTATAATTGTAATTGAAGAACAAAGTTTATAATTTTTAATTTTAAGAAATAAGAATTAAAATTATAATTGAAATTTAAAATAATATTTTAAATAACTAAATTAATTTAAACATTATTATTTAAAAAATATTTTAAATAAAGAAAAAAAATGGGAGGAAAATTTAAAATTTAATTTGAATTAAATTTTGATCAAAAAATAAATACAGTGTAAAGTTAAAAAATGAGAAAAAATGAGAAAAAATGTGAAAAAAAATTTTGTAAATTGAACTTTAAAAAAATAATATTTTTTTAATTAAAAGAAAAGAATACGTAATAGAATGCTAAAAAGAAAAAAATGGAAGAAAACTGAAATTATAATTTCAAAAGATAACTATTTTAAAATAAATAAAAAAAAGTATTATAAAAAAATAATAAAATAGGAATTGTAATTATTAATTTTAAAGATATTTAATTTAAATTTAAATTAAAAATTATCATTTAAATTATTATTTTTATTATTTAATTTAATTTATTTATTAAAAGATTACAAATACATAATTAAAGAAATAAAAAAAAAGGAGAAAACGCCATAGAGAATGGCGTTTTCCCCTCCCACACCCTTTTTCCCCTCTTCTTCCTTCTCCCCTCCTTCTCCCTTCTCCCTCTTCCCTTCTCCCTTCTCTCTTCTCCTTCTCGATCTTCTCCGGCGTCTCTCCGGCAGCACGGCGGCGAGGTCTCGGCGGCGGTGAGCTCTTCTCCCCTCTCTCTCCCTCTTCCTCTTTCTCTCTCCCTCTTCCCCTCTCTCTTTTTTTCTCATGCCGGTGGCGGGCCGCGCGTCCCGGCGGCGGGTCCCGCGTCCCGGCGGCGGGTCCCGCGTCCCGACGGTGGCCCCCGACCCCCTCCTCTCTCTCTTCCTCTCTCTCTCTTCCTCTCTCTCTCCCTTCTCCGTGGCCGCCGGCCACAGACGGCCGACGGCGGGCCGCGCGCCCCGGCGGCGGGTCCCGCGTCCCGGCGGTGGCCCCCGGCCCCTCCTCTCTCTCTTCCTCTCTCTCTCTCTCCCTTCTCCTTGGCCGCCGGCCACAGACGGCCGGCGGCGGGCCGCGCGTCCCGGCGGCGGGTCCCGCGTCCCAGCGGTGGCCCCCGGCCCCCTCCTCTCTCTCTTCCTCTCTCTCTCTCTTCCTCTCTCTCTCCCTTCTCCGTGGCCGCCGGCCACAGACGGCCGGCGGAGGGCCGCGCCCCGGCGGCGGGTCCCGCATCCCGATGGTGGCCCCCGGCCCCCTCCTCTCTCTCTTCCTCTCTCTCTCCCTTCTCCTTGGCCGCCGGCCACAGACGGCCGACGGCGGGCCGCGCGTCCCGGCGGCAGGTCCCGCATCCCGACGGTGGCCCCCGGCCCCCTCCTCTCTCTCTTCATCTTCCTCTCTCTCTCCCTTCTCCTTGGCCGCCGCCCACAGTCGGCCGGCGGCGGGCCGCGCGTCCCGACGGTGGCCCCGGCCCCCTCCTCTCTCTCTCTCTTCCTCTCTCTCTCTTCTCCTTGGCCGCCGGCCCAGACGGCCGGCGGCGGGCCGCGCGTCCCGACGGTGGCCCCCGGCCCCCTCCTCTCTCTCTTCCTCTCTCTCTCTCTCTTCCTCTCTCTTTCCCTTCTCCTTGGCCGCCGGCCGTCTGTGGCCAGTGGCGGGCCGCGCGTCCCGGCGGCGGGCAGCACGTCCCGGTGGCGGGTCCAGCGTCCCGGCGGTGGCCCCCGGCCCCCTCCTCTCTCTCTTCCTCTCTCTCTCTCTTCCTCTCTCTCTCCCTTCTCCTTGGCCGCAGGCCACAGACGGCCGGCGGCGGGCCGCGCGCCCCGACGGTGGGTCCCGCGTCCCGTCCTTGGCCCCCGGCCCCCTCCTCTCTCTCTTCCTCTCTCTCCCTTCTCCTTGGCCGCCGGCCACAGACGGCCGGCGGCGGGCCGCGCTTCCCGACGGCGAGCCCCGCATCCCGATGGTGGGCCCGCGCCCCGACGGCAGTCCTCAGCCCCCGCCTCTCCCGGCGGTGGGCCCCGCATCTCGACGGTGGCCAGACGGTTGGTCGGGCCGCATGCCTGACGGTGGGCCCCGCATGGCGATGGCTTCGATGCGATGGGCTGTGATGACGGTGGGGCCCACGAGTTCCGACGCTCGTTTTTTTTTATCTCATTAATTTATTTTTATTTTTATCTTTATCTAATTAGATCCAGTTGTATTTTAAATTTTTAAATATATTGCATTTCATGAAAATGTAGACCCGTCAATTGATCAATGTATAATATTCTATGTTATCCATATAAAATATATATGAAATATATATTTTTATATGGATATCGTAAAATACATACATTGGTCAATTGATTGTCCAATTTGGACAGTTTGGGAATTGCATTTAATTCTATAGATAATTACATTATTCAAATGATATGCGGAGGGTTCGAGAAAAATTTCGGACAGTATTTTTCTTTAGTTTTCCTCACACATTTTGAGTCGTGTGGGGAGAACTAAGGAGAAATGCTGCCGAAATTTCTTTCGGTCCTTTTTGCGTATCGTTTGATTAATGTAATTAATCTATAGAATTAATGCAATTTCGAATGGGATAGGATCTATCTGTACCTATTTGTTGATGATATGATGCATGTATCATGTAAATCTTTTGTAATGATAAAATAATTAATAATATTAAATATTTTTATCTTGATTTTATTGTAGATTTTTTTGAGAAAATGGCCAGTACACGAGTTCGTGTTTTATTGTATTATGATGGCATGATACAGAATGATCAAACTGGTGTGCAGTATAGTCACCCTGCAAATCGGATGATTAGAATATCTTCATCATTATCACGTCAAGAATTATTGGATCATTTATACAGCAGTATTCCTGTAGACAAAGAAAAATATGAAATAAAATTGAAATGGAGATCTCCTAATATGTCGGGACAGTTAATGCAGAGTAAATATATCTTGGTTCCAATTGATGATGATGATGATGTCGAAGAAATGCTGACTTTTCCTTTGAAATATTCAGAATGTCGATTTTTAGAATTATATATTGAAAAAGAAGATGTACCAAGCTTTGGATATCATAGTCGGTTTTTAACTCAAGCGGATAATAATGTTGGGCCTTCCTCACCTTTCGTAACTCCTATGATACAAACCGATAGTGTTGAGGCCGGTTTTGCAGAACAACATTCCACTACTGCCGGTCCTAGCTGTCCAATTATTCCAAGTGCTGTGGTGACTTCTCCTGTGTCTTCTGCTATGATGACTTCTCCTTTGGTACAAGTAGTGGTAAGTGCGGGAGACGACACTCATATAGGAAATGATGATTGGGTAGTCGGTGGAATAAATTCTGATAGTCTGGATTTTGAGTCAGATGAAAATGAAGATGAAGACAGTTGGATGGATGAGGACAGTAGCAGTAATGATGATGATGATGATGATGAGAATGATGATGAAGATGTTCAAGCTAATATTAATGTGAAGAATCTCAATCTCGTTTGCACGAACCTCCATAATATTTTAATGATATAAATTTAGATGATGGTGGTTGTGTTAGTGCTGGTCGAAGATTGAATTCTGACAATCAATTTTGGGACTCTTCGATGACTGAATTTTCTAAAGGTTTAATGTTTGAGAGTAAAGATGATTAAGGAGAGCTGTTGATCTTTATCACATTATGAAGCATCGGACATACAATGTAGTTCAGTCGTATTCGAAATTATGGTCCGTACGATGCGCATCATCAGATAATGTTCAGCATTGTAAATGGAGGCTTCGTGCTGCATTGTTGAAAAAACATGGATATTTTTAAATCACAAAATATGAGGGTCCTCATACTTGTTTGTTTACGGGATTGAGTCGAGACCACAAACATGTCAGTGGAAAGATGATTAGCACATTAGTCCGACATATTGTTGAGAAAGATCCCGGTGTTAAAGTTGAAGCTATAGTGGCAGCCGTTAATGATCAATTTCAATATACAGTATCATACAGGAAAGCATGGTGTGGAAAGCATAAGGCATTGGTTGATATTTATGGAGAATGGGAGCCATCTTATGCTAAATTACCTTATTATATGGCTGCACTTCAATATGCAAATCCTGGTACAGTTGTTTCATGAATTTTTTTAAGCTGTGAATTCCAATGTTCGTGTTTTAAATTATATTTTTTGGGCTTTCGAACCATCTATTCAGGGTTTTATGCACTGCCGTCCTGTAATTAGCATTGATGGCACGCACTTGTATGAAAATTTAAAGGTAAGATGTTAATTGCAACAGGCATTGATGCAGAGAATGGATATTTCCATTAGCATATGCAATTGTCGATGAGGAAACGACTGCAAGTTGGAGTTGGTTTCTTTTCCAGCTCAGAACACATATCGTTAAAGATAGAAATGGAATATGCTTAATTTCTGACAGGCATCCAGGTATATTAAATCCATCGCAGATGAGTCTATTGGATGGAGTCCACCACGTCTTATCATCGATACTGTTTAAGACATATCTGCAGTAATTTCAACACTCATTTTAAAAATGTGCAGCTGAAAAGAGCAGTATGGCAAGCAGGAAGTGCTCATCAAGTTCGTAAATTTAATTTTATCATGGGTAGGATTAGAACAGTGAATGAAGAAGCTTGGAGCTGGTTGTCCGAGATAGAAAAGGAGAAGTGGACATTGGCACATGATGATGGCCTACGCTATGGTGTTTTAACTACAAATTTGTCGGAGTTTTTAACAGTGTTTTACGAGGAGCTAGAAATGTGCCAATTACAGCTTGTGTTCAACTGACATTTTATCGTCTTGTCAAATATTTCAATACGAGGCATGCCCAAGCCTTGAGATATGTAGAGGAGAATCAAAATAATCTTTTTACTCCTCATGTTGCAATTAAAATTGCTGAAGATCAAGTTAAGGCTAACCAGCACCGAGTAACAGCATTCAACCTTCAAAGAGGTATATATGAAGTGCTTACGAGAAGAGCAAGCGGAGGATTACGAGGTGGAGAAATTCTCATACTGTTACATTAGCTGAAAGAAAATGTTCTTGTGAAAGTGGAGCACGTACAAATATCCATGTTCACATGTTTTAGCTGTGTGTCAAGAAATTGCTGTACATTTTAGTGCTTTTGTGGATGATGCATATACAATTACAGCATACATGAATGCTTGGAGCGGTAATTTCAATCCACTACCACATGAAGATTATTGGATGCATACACGTATGTTCAAATGTATGCCTGATCATCATCGTTTGAGACCGAAGCAGAAAGGTAGACCAAAGTCAACGAGACTACAAATGAGATGGATGATAGGCAAATAAGAAATAAGAACCACTGTGGTATTTGTAGGGAACAGGGTCATGATCGTCGTCGCTGTCCTAGGATATTTCAACATACTTCAACTTCAAGCAGTGGAAGAAATTGAAAGCTTCGACAATTTATTGTTGTCATTGTTTTATGAATTACTGTGGGATTGTATTTGAATTTTCGTGTTTAATATGTTGGATGAACTGAATTTTGTGTTTAAGTTGTATTGTGTGATAATATTGTATTTAAAAAAAAATTAAAATATATTGTCTTATTTTTTTAATACATCTGTGATAATATTGCTTGAGACAGCGTATTATGGCTTACGATCCACGATATCCCGGTCCCCGAGACAGCAGCATTCTTACATTGCAGGAGCACCATCGATCACAGACTATTTTAGATGGCGGCGTAAGCATTACAATCTTATTTACTCTTTAAATTTTTATTTTAAAAATCATGTACTTATCTAATTATTATATTTTATTGCAGGAGTCCAGACATCTTCGTCTACGACGATCCGATGCAGATTTCTGGAGGACAGAGGACATCCCAGATAGAGTGTTAGATTATTTACGATATCTGAGATTTTATGGAGTATATCGGATCGTCGTATACAGATGGACGTTGGTCTTATTACTGCTTTGCTTGAGAGATGGCGTCCAGAGACACACACATTTCATCTTCCATTTGGTGAGGCGACCATCAGTTTACAGGATGTCAGCATCCTTACTGGACTACCAGTTGATGGAGATCCAGTTACCGGAGTTGATCCACACTTACCATTCCGGAGTGGCAGGCTTTGTGCTTGCGATTGTTAGGGTTTGAGCCCGACGCACATTTTTTCGATCATTCACGACTCAGGATTGAGTGTTTGGATGATCGTTATCGTCATTTTCATATTGCGGATGATGCACCAGAGGAGATGGTGCAGCAGTATGTTAGGGGTCAGGTGCTGCGATTGTTAGGTGGTGTCCTGTTACCTGATACTTCATCGAATAAGATGAAGTTGATGTTTTTGCCATTATTAGAGGATTTAGACTTCGCTCGTCGACTCAGTTGGGGCAGTGAGTACTAGCTTGTCTATACCGAGCTATGTGTCGGGGTTCCTATGCTGATCAGAGCGAGATTGGCGGTTATCTTGTATTATTACAGGTACGTGAATTAAAATTTTTAATTTTTAATATTTAATTATATTTTACATTCGATATATCATTTATTTAATTTTTAAATTTTGCAGATTTGGGTATGGGAGCGTATGCCGACTATCAGTCCATTACGACGACAGTTGCTCGAGATGCCATCAGAGCAGCAGGATCCTGATGTTCCATTCAGACTAGACGGACCATTAGGATACAGGTATCGAAATATTATTTTTTTATTTAAATTTTATTATTTTAAATTTATTTAATATTAGTACATTGTGAAACAGATGGAACGTTGCATTCAACGTTCATCACGTATCGACAAGAGTGGCACGGGTTTATAGGTGCCAGTTGGATACATTAGTTGATACATCTAGACGGATAAATTTTAAATTTTTTACAAATATCAATTTACAGTATTCATAATTATTATAATTTTTTATTAATTTTTTTTATTTTAACTATATTATATCAGTTTTTGTGGGAGCCATATACAGATGGGATATTGGCTATACTGCCGCAGATGTGTACAGTTGGACACGACATATGGACTGTTAGGGTGCCACTTATTTGTTTTGATGTGGTAGAGTGGCATCTTTCCGATCGTGTCCTGCGGCAGTTTGGTCAGACTCAGGGCATCCCAGAGCAGTTTGATACCAGCCAGGGACTTCATCATATTGATCGACGAGGGAGAGCTCGTATCGACTGGCGTATCAGACATGCACAGTACATCGATATTTGGGATGCACGTCGAGATCACATTGTTCATGGTGATCCTATTTTGAGAGGCCGTTCATATACTGATGACTACATGGCTTGGTTTTTTAGCATTACGGTGCGAGTCATTGGACAGTCTCAGTATGCAGTTTCTGGATACGAGGGCGAGAGTTCTACTGTACATCTTTTGGTAAGATTACGAAAATTACTTCATGTTATTTGTGTTATATTTTTGTTTTATATTGTACACTATACTGATTGTTTTATACTAACTGTTCTATTTTTATTTTATAGACTGATTTTGTGTCGGATCTCGTGTTGGACACTCGTCGTGCTTTATCTACGACTGATGAGGACGAGCGGATTCAGATACTGCGGGAGATGGAGAGAACAGGTTCTGGAACATTGGTGGCGATTGGTGTTGATTCACATACCTGTGCGCCTTGGTATGGAGCAGTTCGGGCGCCAGATATGAGTTATACGCCGTCACCATATGCTTCACATATGCCATCACCGCATATTCCG